>NC_086000.1:37971393-38136393 GCF_030014385.1 Trichomycterus rosablanca | reverse complement strand
GATTATCAGACTGGTTCCAACTTCAAATCCCAGACTATCAGACTGGTTCCAATTCTAATTCCCAGACTATCAGACTGGTTCCAATTTCCAGACGATCAGACTGGTTCCAATTTCAGTTCCCAGACTATCAGACTGGTTCCATTTCCAACCAATTTTAATTCCCAGATTATCAGACTGGTTCCAACTTCAAATCCCAGACTATCAGACTGGTTCCAACTTAAAATCCCAGACGATCAGACTGGTTCCAATTTCCTTTCCCAGACTATCAGACTGGTTCCAATTCCAACCAATTTTAATTCCCAGATTATCAGACTGGTTCCAACTTCAAATCCCAGACTATCAGACTGGTTCCAATTCTAATTCCCAGACTATCAGACTGGTTCCAATTTCCAGACGATCAGACTGGTTCCAATTTCAGTTCCCAGACTATCAGACTGGTTCCATTTCCAACCAATTTTAATTCCCAGATTATCAGACTGGTTCCAACTTCAAATCCCAGACTATCAGACTGGTTCCAACTTAAAATCCCAGACGATCAGACTGGTTCCAATTTCAGTTCCCAGACTATCAGACTGGTTCCAATTCCAACCAATTTTAATTCCCAGATTATCAGACTGGTTCCAACTTCAAATCCCAGACTATCAGACTGGTTCCAATTTCCAGACGATCAGACTGGTTCCAATTTCAGTTCCCAGACTATCAGACTGGTTCCAATTGCAACCAATTTTAATTCCCAGATTATCAGACTGGTTCCAACTTCAAATCCCAGACTATCAGACTGGTTCCAATTTCCAGACAATCAGACTGGTTCCAATTTCAGTTCCCAGACTATCAGACTGGTTCCAATTCCAACCAATTTTAATTCCCAGACTATCAGACTGGTTCCAATTCCCATTATATCAGACTGGTTCCAATTCCCAGACTATCAGACTGGTTCCAGTTCCAATTCCAGTTCTAATTTTAATTCCCAGACTATCAGACTGGTTCCAATTTCAATTCCCAGACTATCAGACTGGTTCCAATTCCCATTATATCAGACTGGTTCCAATTCCCAGACTATCAGACTGGTTCCAATTCCAGTTCCCAGACTATCAGACTGGTTCCGATTCCCGGACTATCAGACTGGTTCCAATTCTAATTCACAGACTATCAGACTGGTTCCAGTTCCAATCAATTCCAGTTCCCAGACTATCAGACTGGTTCCAATTCCAACTGTCAGACTATCAGACTGGTTCCAATTTCAGTTCCCAGGCTATCAGACAGGTTCCCATTCTAATTCCCATTATATCAGACTGGTTCCAATTCCCAAACTACTATCAGACTGGTTCCAATTCTAATTTCCAGACTATCAGACTGGTTCCAATTTCCAGACGATCAGACTGGTTCCAATTTCAGTTCCCAGACTATCAGACTGGTTCCAATTCCAACCAATTTTAATTCCCAGATTATCAGACTGGTTCCAACTTCAAATCCCAGACTATCAGACTGGTTCCAATTCTAATTCCCAGACTATCAGACTGGTTCCAATTTCCAGACGATCAGACTGGTTCCAATTTCAGTTCCCAGACTATCAGACTGGTTCCATTTCCAACCAATTTTAATTCCCAGATTATCAGACTGGTTCCAACTTCAAATCCCAGACTATCAGACTGGTTCCAACTTAAAATCCCAGACGATCAGACTGGTTCCAATTTCCTTTCCCAGACTATCAGACTGGTTCCAATTCCAACCAATTTTAATTCCCAGATTATCAGACTGGTTCCAACTTCAAATCCCAGACTATCAGACTGGTTCCAATTCTAATTCCCAGACTATCAGACTGGTTCCAATTTCCAGACGATCAGACTGGTTCCAATTTCAGTTCCCAGACTATCAGACTGGTTCCATTTCCAACCAATTTTAATTCCCAGATTATCAGACTGGTTCCAACTTCAAATCCCAGACTATCAGACTGGTTCCAACTTAAAATCCCAGACGATCAGACTGGTTCCAATTTCAGTTCCCAGACTATCAGACTGGTTCCAATTCCAACCAATTTTAATTCCCAGATTATCAGACTGGTTCCAACTTCAAATCCCAGACTATCAGACTGGTTCCAATTTCCAGACGATCAGACTGGTTCCAATTTCAGTTCCCAGACTATCAGACTGGTTCCAATTGCAACCAATTTTAATTCCCAGATTATCAGACTGGTTCCAACTTCAAATCCCAGACTATCAGACTGGTTCCAATTTCCAGACAATCAGACTGGTTCCAATTTCAGTTCCCAGACTATCAGACTGGTTCCAATTCCAACCAATTTTAATTCCCAGACTATCAGACTGGTTCCAATTCCCATTATATCAGACTGGTTCCAATTCCCAGACTATCAGACTGGTTCCAGTTCCAATTCCAGTTCTAATTTTAATTCCCAGACTATCAGACTGGTTCCAATTTCAATTCCCAGACTATCAGACTGGTTCCAATTCCCATTATATCAGACTGGTTCCAATTCCCAGACTATCAGACTGGTTCCAATTCCAGTTCCCAGACTATCAGACTGGTTCCGACTTCAAATCTCAGACTGGTTCCAATATCAGTTCCCAGACTATGAGACTGGTTCCAATTCTAATTCCCAGATCATCGTGGTTTGGAGCAGCCGTTGCAGCGTGCACAGTCTCCGCTCCGTGCTGACAGCGGCGTAGACGTTTCCCGAACTGACACCCTGACTGATGTGAAACTGGGACGAGGGCGTGGCACCACGACCAACCAGTTCCTCAACATAGCAGAGCAGCGCTGTTGTGTAAGCGTTACACAGAGGCTGATCTGTACCTCCGTGCCCGCGGTCATGTTCTCACGCTGCCTCAGCCGAGCAGGTTTTGTGTCCGGGGTAACAGGGACACGCGGTGATGATGATGCACCGAATACCACCAGATATTCACGGAATCACCGGTGCTAACAGGTGTAATAAATCAATCATATACAGGGAATTACATCCTTCTGACTTTGCAGGAACAGTTTAGGGAAGGTCCTGTCCCGTCCCAGCGTGAAAGCGAGCTCTCAACAGCTCTGGGACGAACCGGAACACCAGACTCACGCACCGAGAAGGAAACTACACTCTCATGTTAGATCAGACGCCCCCCCTAGGGTGGGTCCCACCTACCTCAGTGACCGGTAGCTCCAGCTGGACCATGTCCTCCGGTTTGGACACGGGGGCCTGGAGCGCCGTGTCCAGGAGCAGAATGCCGTTCAGGTCCTTCCTGCATCCCACCGCGTAATCGTCCACGAACAGAACTTTATCCACCGCCGGGAAGTACTGACACCTCACACGGCCACCGGGCTTCGCTGTAACACACACACACACACACACACACACACACACACACACACACACACACACGGTCATTAATACACCACGTGGTCCGAAGTATGTGGACGCCCCTCTTAAACGATTCGCTCAGGGTGATTCAGCTTCATTTCCCCACCGTCCAAGATTGATATATAAAATATATAACATTTATTCTATGTGTCTAACCTTCTGGAGAGACAGTTTGGGGAAGGCCCAGGTTTCCAGATCACAACATGAGGACCATCAGGACTCGATTTGAGGGGTTTGGTGTTAATTTCAATTCCCAGACCATCAGACTGGTTCCAATTCTAATTCCCATTATATCAGACTGGTTCCAATTCTAATTCCCATTATATCAGACTGGTTCCAATTCTAATTCCCATTATATCAGACTGGTTACAATTCCCAGACTATTATCAGACTGGTTCCAATTCCAATTCCCAGACTATCAGACTGGTTCCAGTTCTTAGACTATCAGACTGGTTCCAGTTCCCAGACTATCAGACTGGTTCAAATATCAATTGTCAGACTATCAGACTGGTTCCAGTTCCAGTTCTAATTTTAATTCCCAGACTATCAGACTGGTTACAATTTCAATTCCCAGACTATCAGACTGGTTCCAATTCTAATTCCCATTATATCAGACTGGTTCCAATTCCCAGACTACTATCAGACTGGTTCCAATTCCAATTCCCAGACTATCAGACCGGTTCCAGTTCCCAGACTATCAGACTGGTTCAAATATAAATTTTCAGACTATCAGACTGGTTCCAGTTCCAATTCCAGTTCTAATTTTAATTCCCAGACTATCAGACTGGTTCCAATTCCATTTCACAGACTATCAGACTGGTTCCAATTCTAATTCCCATTATATCAGACTGGTTCCAATTCCCAGACTACTATCAGACTGGTTCCAATTCCAATTCCCAGACTATCAGACCGGTTCCAGTTCCCAGACTATCAGACTGGTTCAAATATAAATTTTCAGACTATCAGACTGGTTCCAGTTCCAGTTCCAATTCCAGTTCCAATTCTAATTCCCATTATATCAGACTGGTTCCAATTCCCAGACTACTATCAGACTGGTTCCAATTCCAATTCCCAGACTATCAGACCGGTTCCAGTTCCCAGACTGGTTCAAATATAAATTTTCAGACTATCAGACTGGTTCCAGTTCCAGTTCTAATTTTGATTCCCAGACTATCAGACTGGTTCCAATTCCATTTCACAGACTATCAGACTGGTTCCAATTCTAATTCCCATTATATCAGACTGGTTCCAATTCCCAGACTACTATCAGACTGGTTCCAATTCCAATTCCCAGACTATCAGACCGGTTCCAGTTCCCAGACTATCAGACTGGTTCAAATATAAATTTTCAGACTATCAGACTGGTTCCAGTTCCAGTTCCAATTCCAGTTCCAATTCTAATTCCCATTATATCAGACTGGTTCCAATTCCCAGACTACTATCAGACTGGTTCCAATTCCAATTCCCAGACTATCAGACCGGTTCCAGTTCCCAGACTATCAGACTGGTTCAAATATAAATTTTCAGACTATCAGACTGGTTCCAGTTCCAATTCTAATTTTAATTCCCAGACTATCAGACTGGTTCCAATTCCATTTCACAGACTATCAGACTGGTTCCAATTCTAATTCCCATTATATCAGACTGGTTCCAATTCCCAGACTACTATCAGACTGGTTCCAATTCCAATTGTATCAGACCAGTTTCCCATTGTTCCAGTTCACAGACTATCAGACTATCAGACTGGTTCCAAATTCAATTGCCATTAAATAAAATAAAATATATAACATTTATTCTATGTGTCTAACTTTCTGGAGAGACAGTTTGGGGAAGGCCCAGGTTTCCAGATCACAACATGAGGACCATCAGGACTCGATTTGAGGGGTTTGGTGTTGAGGAACTCAAATCAGTGGCCTGCTCACAACTCTGATCTCAACCCTACTAACCACTTTTGGGATGAATTGGAACGTCGACTGAGACCCGAGCTTATGGAACTAGGGTTCTAAAAGGGAACTCATTCTGTGTATCCAGTTCACAGCTTAGGGGCATCTACGGCTGCGTCCCGATCCAGATACACACGACAAATCGGAACACGACCATCAGCGCTCCTACTGCGTCTGACCACTTTTGGGATGAACCGGAATCTCGACTGAGACCCGAGCTTATGGAACTCCGGCTTATGGAACTGCAGGCAAGCAGGATCTAATAAGCGTCGTGTACGTACGGAGAGTCACACTATGCTCCGTTTACTCCCCCACTACTCATGTCAGCGCCTGAACCGGACAGCAGGGGTCGCCGTTGCACCGATCTGAGGAATGAGAACACGAGCGATTGTGTCTGCTGAGCGCCCGACCAGGCCGGTAAATGGTGTGAACCCTGACCGAGGAAACCCGTCCCTAACCCCCACCCCCCCCAGACACGTGTGTGTGTGTGTGTGTGTGTGTGTGTGTGGTGGCCAACCGCTTCTTTTCCCCCCCAATACAGAGACTCACGCACTGCTCTCCATTATTCACAGTCTCTGTGCGGTGCCTCGAGCAGCCAGCAGAGGCCGCTGTTGCAGCGGTGTTAAAGAATACAGGGGTCTTGCTCAGGGGTCCGACGGTAAAACCTTGGCATCGTTGGGCCTTAAACTAGTCCGGTACCTCAACAACCGACCTACAACCGCCCTGTACTCAAAGAAAACAATCAACCGCTTAGAGCCTAACACGTTGAGGTGACGACTTCACGCCACCGGGTTTGAACCGTTCTCTGGAGCAATTCTAACCCCTCAGAGGTTTCGAAACAGGTCGAGCAAACCGGCAGCCGAAAACGTGAATATTCACGAGCGTGCAAATCGCAGAAGCCCACGCGTGTTCTGCTCACGAATATTTTACACTGGCAGAGCGGCCCGGGCGCCCGGAACCACAACACGGACCCGGGCGTGTCGGCCGTGTCTCAAACGCACATGGTTCGCCCGCCGTATTTTATGTCACATCAGACCGAACCAGGTTAGCACAGACAGCTCTGGAAAACCGAGACCACAAACACATGCGTGGACTGTAGTATCATGTGGTCAAGGTACTGTTGGTCTCCTGAGCAAAGCCCTTACTTAGCTTTTAACCGGAACCAGTGGTTAGCCTGCAAACCATGGCACAATTACGCCACTAGACCTGCATCCGAAGGGCGCTCGGGTGGCCGGACAGGCGTCTACACGGGCATCATTTCTCCTTCGTGTATCTGGGCTTGGGACCAGCACTTAGAGTGCACCGACAAGTCCAACTTCCAAAAGCTAGACTGTTCAGCCATATCACTGACCCCCAGACATGGCTCATAACAATGTCTGTCAGCACAGGCGAGATTCGAACCCAGGACCATTTCACAGTAGTCTACACAGTCTACGCCCCACATTTAAGTGGGCAGAGGTGGCTCAGCAGTCAAGGTACAGGATCAGTAATCAAAAGGTTGCTGGTTCAAGCCCCACATCTGCCATGTTGCCATGTATACACAGACAACTGTAAGTCTGCTACACGCCGGAAACGTCAAACGTTAAGTGCGATAAAGCATAAAAACATCAAACACGCGCCACCCTGGTGTCTACGTTTAGTTCCATTTAAGGTCTCTCGGGTCTGGTTTCACCTTAAACGCCGTTAGAAGGGAGGATCCCGGTTCCGATTTCTAATTTTAACATCCGGATGTGGCGTTAAAGGAGGACATAAATAAATAAATATCATCGTCACAAATCGCAAATACGTGCTGGACGCATCGCCGCGGTCGTACGGCTTTCTGGTGCCACTGTGGCCTCATACAGGACGGGTTATTCCCACCACCCTTCCTCCACCATCACTTTATGTTACGAAGACTTTATTTATTATTTATTAGTATTTATCGTCATGCTTCACACACTTTGGTTCCATTTATGACAGGACAGTTCACCTCACTACAGACTTTATTACAGACTGGACTGAATAATAACTCTATTATTATTTATTTATTTATTATTGCTAGTTATAACTCTTAGTTTAATTTAATTTTGTGTTTGTATGATTTGTGTAAATCTTATTCATTTAAATGATCCTCCCGACCACCCAGGGGTCTCCTGCTGAGTCTGGTTCCTCTCAAGGTTCCTTCCTGTAATTTTCAGGGAGTTTTTCCTTGCCACAGTCGCCCTCGGCTTGCTCATCAGGGGTTTTTGTATCTGTCGGTCCTGGATTTTGTAAAGTTGCTTTGAGACGATGTCGATTGTAAAAAGCGATGTATAAACACATTTGACTTGACTCAGTTGCACGTATTTGTACTGTGAGAGGAAACCGGAGCTCCCGGAGGAAACCCACACAGACACAGGCACGGGGAGAACATGCAAACTCCACACAGAAAGGACCTGGCCCCGCCCCGCCTGGGGATCGACAGTGGAGCTGTGAGGCGACAGTGCTACCCCCCGAGCCACCCAGACTCACGATTCCCTCAGAGACTTACAGTATACAGTATTTTAAGCAATTGAAAGTTAAGGGCCTCGCTCAAGGGCCCAACAGTGGCAACCTGGCAGTGGTGAGGCTTGAACCAGCGACCTTCTGATGACTAGTCCAGTAGCAAATGACTCTGATGGTAAATGATACTGAGGTACGGATCACCCGGCAGTAGAAACGACCACTAAACGTGTGGATCTCAGCGGGTGCTGTCGACCTGGCCGGGCGTCTGACAGGCACAACCGGCCGTGCCTGAAGGAGGGAGGGTCGACTGAGTTTTATTTCACTGCTCCTGCACAGATGCGACATGCACTAATGCCGTTTGGGGTTTTGGGGATGCGACCCTAGACGTGACTACACGCCGAATTGCAGATAGGGGAACTGGCAACATCTAAAAACCGTGACCTACAGTTCTAGCGGATTCCTATAATCGCACCTCATTCCTCTTGGGTAATTGCTTCATCCTGACCTGCTCCTAATTGCCCCTGGGTGTAACTTCACGAATGAATGATGTGATGGCCGTGACGGACGGACGGGTACCCCGCCTCGGGGTCAGTGCTGACGGGACACTCCAGGTCCAAGATGGCATCATTGTTATTATTAATATTGTTGTTAAACAGGCGCTTTATCCTGGTCAGGGTCACAGAGGGTCCAGGCAGGAGCACAGTGAATGTGAGGCAAAGTTCACCTACTTATTCAGCTATGTAAATAACCAAAAATATCAAAACTATCACAGCATGATCGGCCTTTTCTACACGTGACAGCCAATACCAGATGATTCCAAGAGCGCTGACACTCGATACTCACCGCTTGTGGATAAATTTAGCAGTAAAATATCGCGATATACCGCCGCCACCACCCTGCGGTATCGCTCAGCCCTGTGTGTACCGACATTCGAACGTACGGATCACTGTTACCCTGAATGTAAATGCGGCCGAAAAACACCCTCACCGTGCAGCACAGAGGCCTGGAGGATGGACCCCGAGGTTCCGTCGATGACTTTAATGCTTCCCCGGCTGGTCACGGCCAGAATGGCGTTCAGGCCCGGGTGGTAGGAGAGGCTCCTGAGGCCGGCGTCGTCGCAGCGCAGCCGGCCGTCTCTCACCAAAATCCACTCCGAGGATTCGGACGAGCCGCAGGCCGCAGCGCCCGCCGCGGCCATTTCTCCGCTCGGTTCACTCACTTTCCTCCCGATCTGCCCTCCTGGTGTCTCCGCTGACAAAGACGGGTGTTTAAAAATCACTCAAATCGGCGAATTATTGAAAGAAAAGTAGCGCTTCAGTACGACTGAGGCTCTCCTTCTCCTCACTCCGCCGCTTCTCTTGTGTTTCCTCCTCCTCTGAAGCGCTGCGGAGCGTCCGGCGCGATTCACGGACGGATCTGCGTATAAACACGGCAGCGCCGCGGCGCAGATACGCGAACAGCGCAGCGGCTCCGCCTACTTCTACATACGCATACTAACATACTAGGTAGCCGAAGTATGCATCTTAGCACGTGTAAAATCGCACACTAGCGTACTAGGTAGTATTAATGACTACTTACAAATATCCGGATATTCAAATTAGCGATTTTTTTTATCTTCAGTTTTCGCATTAAGTTTCACTTTTATTTTACCCACAGCTTTTATTTTAAAACCAGTTTAGTTTCGATTTCGAATTCTGTCGATATTTTGTCTCGTGTTCTGAAGTGTCAGCTATATAGTCATTTTATTTCTAAATTAAAAGTTGTAATTCTGTTTTGTATTGTTCACGGTGGCTAAGTGGCTAAGAAGGTCCTGGGTCCTTTCTGTGTGGAGTTTGCATGTTCTCCCCGTGTCTGTCAGCACTTTTCCACCAAAAGAACCATGGTTCTTGAACCGGTTCTGTTCAGGTTTCTTTGAACCTTGGTGTTCTGTAGAGAACCGAACCTCGTTTCCACCAGTTTTTGGGAACCAAGCCTGCGTCATCAGCGGTGGGCGAAAGTTAAGAGTAGTATCATCATGGTGGAGCGTGTAGATCATCTGTGGGGATTTGTGCTGCTGTTACAGATGTTGATTTTGATGTATAAAGCATGGATCAGCTGTCGGTGATAAGAAGACGTGACGTGTTCGTCTCAGTTGTTGTTTTCTTTAGTTCGTTGACGTGAGAAGCGTTTTGTGCTTCACTCTCACCGCGACTCTCGGCGTAAATAACCGAATTGCTCAGCGCTCGACTCGAGAGATAAAACATCATTAAAGTTCCACGATACGAACAAACATCTGTGTGGAATAACCATCAAACCCAGTCTAACAGCTTCACATGTATCTGTGTTTAACTGGATTTACTTCACGTGTGCTGGTTCTGCAGCTCCAGGTTCTGAATCCACAAAAAGCTTCAACTAAATAAAGAGTAACGTGTCTGAATGTACTAACAGTACCGCACAGGAACTAAACCTCTCTGTTATTACTGGTTATAAGCGCTCTGTACTGCCCAAATTCATCGCTCATTGTTTTAGTACAAGAAGCCACGTTACGCTTTATGTAAGTGTTTATACAGTCCGGATCACTTTTACCACGTTACATCACACAGTTCATCACTTTAAAAATATCAGCGCAAACCGGCTCAAAATGTAATCTGGTGAACTTTAAAAGATAAAAGTGGTTTAAATTCTACATATAACGTTATAATGTCTCATGTAAAAACGTCCACTCCAAACCTCTACACGGTGACACGCCCACAGATGGACGTCACGGTTCGCGCTGAAGAACCCAGTATTCTGTGGTGCCAGACTAGAACCCAAGTTCACTGTCAGGAACCTCTTTTTTTCGGTGTTAACACACGGAACCGGTTCAAAATCGAACCAGAACGGAACCAGAACCGCGTTGGTGGAAAAGGGGTATGTGTGGGTTTCCTCCCACAGTCCAAAGACGTGCAAGTGAGGTGAATTGAAGACACTAGATTGTTCATGACTGTGTTGGATATAACCTTGTGAACTGATGAATCTTGTGTAATGAGTAACTACCGTTCCTGTCATGAATGTAACCAAAGTGTAAAACATGACGTTATAATCCTAATAAACAAACTATTTTGTATGTTTGTACATTTGTTTTAAAATTAATACACTACCACTGGAAGGTGAAAATACAAAACCCTTACACGTACATACAGTGTATCACAAAAGTGAGTACACCCCTCACATTTCTGCAAATATTTCATTATATCTTTTCATGGGACAACACTATAGACATGAAACTTGGATATAACTTAGAGTAGTCAATGTACAGCTTGTATAGCAGTGTAGATTTACTGTCTTCTGAAAATAACTCAACACACAGCCATTAATGTCTAAATAGCTGCAACATAAGTGAGTACACCCCACAGTGAACATGTCCAAATTGTGCCCAAATGTGTCGTTGTCCCTCCCTGGTGTCATGTGTCAAGGTCCCAGGTGTAAATGGGGAGCAGGGCTGTTAAATTTGGTGTTTTGGGTACAATTCTCTCATACTGGCCACTGGATATTCAACATGGCACCTCATGGCAAAGAACTCTCTGAGGATGTGAGAAATAGAATTGTTGCTCTCCACAAAGATGGCCTGGGCTATAAGAAGATTGCTAACACCCTGAAACTGAGCTACAGCATGGTGGCCAAGGTCATACAGCGGTTCTCCAGGACAGGTTCCACTCGGAACAGGCTTCGCCAGGGTCGACCAAAGAAGTTGAGTCCACGTGTTCGGCGTCATATCCAGAGGTTGGCTTTAAAAAATAGACACATGAGTGCTGCCAGCATTGCTGCAGAGGTTGAAGACGTGGGAGGTCAGCCTGTCAGTGCTCAGACCATACGCCGCACACTGCATCAACTCGGTCTGCATGGTCGTCATCCCAGAAGGAAGCTGACGCACAAGAAAGCCCGCAAACAGTTTGCTGAAGACAAGCAGTCCAAGAACATGGATTACTGAAATGCCCTGTGGTCTGACGAGACCAAGATAAACTCGTTTGGCTCAGATGGTGTCCAGCATGTGTGGCGGCGCCCTGGTGAGAAGTACCAAGACAACTGTATCTTGCCTACAGTCAAGCATGGTGGTGGTAGCATCATGGTCTTGGGCTGCATGAGTGTTGCTGGCACTGGGGAGCTGCAGTTCATTGAGGGAAACATGAATTCCAACATGTACTGTGACATTCTGAAACAGAGCATGATCCCCTCCCTTCGAAAACTGGGCCTCATGGCAGTTTTCCAACAGGATAACGACCCCAAACACAACCTCCAAGATGACAACTGCCTTGCTGAGGAAGCTGAAGGTAAAGGTGATGGACTAAACCCAATTGAGCACCTGTGGCGCATCCTCAAGTGGAAGGTGGAGGAGTTCAAGGTGTCTAACATCCACCAGCTCCGTGATGTCATCATGGAGGAGTGGAAGAGGATTCCAGTAGCAACCTGTGCAGCTCTGGTGAATTCCATGCCCAGGAGGGTTAAGGCAGTGCTGGATAATAATGGTGGTCACACAAAATATTGACACTTTGGGCACAATTTGGACATGTTCACTGTGGGGTGTACTCACTTATGTTGCAGCTATTTAGACATTAATGGCTGTGTGTTGAGTTATTTTCAGAAGACAGTAAATCTACACTGCTATACACGCTGTACACTGACTACTCTAACTTATATCCAAGTTTCATGTCTATAGTGTTGTCCCATGAAAAGATATAATGAAATATTTGAAGAAATGTGAGGGGTGTACTCACTTTTGTGATACACTGTACATACATCTTAACACACATAGGTGTCTGGTTATTTCAAATGCACAGGCTAAGTTTCATGTCATTTTATTGTCATTCACCCATCAGCCAAAACATTAGGACCATTCGCATAATATGCTGTTAAAACAGCTCTGACTCAACAAAACATGGGCTCCACAAGACATCAAGACAAGAGTCCTTTGGTATCTGGTACCAGAACATTAACAAGAGGACGTCATATTTTCATGTTGTCTGGCCTCTGAGTCTTGGTCGCCCAACAACCTGACAGCAGTTAATGGTTTGTCCTTCCTCAGACCATTGCCGGTGGGAACCAATGTTGCCTGTGATACCTCTTGCTGTTTAGGAGTCCCTCTGTTCTTTATGCTGATCGGATCTGTGGCATTCAACTCATAAACTATGAGGAATCTCCATCAGATCCACATCTAACAGATCCCTCACACACACCATCAAATCCACATGTAATAGTCAAGTCAATTTTATTTATATAGCGCTTTTTACAATGAACATCGTCTCAAAGCAACTTTACAGAATCCAGGACCAACAGACCAAAAACCCTTATTGAGCAGCCAAGGGCGACAGTGGCAGGAAAAACTCCCTTAAAATTACAGGAAGAAACCTTGAGAGGAACCAGACTCAGCAGGGACCTCCATCGTCCTTCTTGGGTGGCCTGGAGAACAACTTAAATGAGCAGAATCCACACAAATCATACAAACACAAAATTAAATTAAATAAAAAGTTATAACTAGCAATAAATAAATAAATAAAATAATAATAATAATAGATCCCTTACTCTCATGCGTACCTCAGCTGCTGGATCAAAATAATAATAATGTTTTTTTCTTAACCCACAATGTTCTGCTTAAACTGGTTAGTACAGTAAAGGATCCTCAGCAATACACTGGATTTCCAGTGTCTGGAGAGAATCACAAGGTCCAATAATTGTTTTCCATATTTGTATGAAACCCAACAAATATGATGCCATTGTGCTAGATCAGGCGCACCCTATGGCGCAGACTTTCATTTCTATGTTACCATATTTTCTTAATATAATAAAAAAAACTACACATACTGCTGCAAGTTATTCAAGAATTATCAAATCTGATGAGTTCCTGCATGAAGAAGATCTCCTTCCATCACCAGGTTATATCACCATCAGACCTTTAATAGAGGGTCTGAAAATGCAGACTGTGAAGTATAACCCCAAATCAGAAACAGTTGGAACAGTATGGGAAATGCAAATAATAAAAATGCAGTGTTCCTTACATTTACTTTGACCTTTACATACTGAAATTCCTCCTGATTCCTTGAATGATTTAATGATATTCTGCACTGTAGAGGGAGAACATGCAAATCCCTTCCAATCTTTCTTTGAGGTTCATTGTTGTTAAACATTTCAATCATTTTCTCACACATTTGTGGACAAACTGGATCCTCTGATCATCTTTACTCATCAGAGACTCTCAGCCTTTCCTGGATGCTGCTTTTGTACCAAACCATGAACACAATCACCTGTCCACATCACATCATTATTTAGTTTTTTCACCTCATTACTGGCTCTAAATTCCCCTGTCCCAACTTTATTTGAAATGTTTTGTAGGTCTAAATTGCAGGAATGGATGTTTATTAATAAATAAAATGAATTTGAGCAGATAAAAGATGAAATATCTCAGGTTCATCCTGTCTGACATCAAATAAACATCAAAGTCAATGTAAGAAACTCTGTGTTTTTATTTTATTAGCATTTTCCACGCTGTCCCAACTTTTTCTGATTTGGGGTTGTAGATGTTCATCCCTCGGAAACCTGAAAGATACTTTTTGAAGTTCTGACACCAAACTTCAAACGTTGTTCTTATTATCCCCTTTCATAAATATACTTCATATCTAAAAGTATTTGGACGCCTGACCATGAGCTTGTTGGATGTAAAACAGAGAGACCTCAAGCTTCTCACAAGACTTTGAGGTGTGTCCGTGTGTGGGAATTTGTGCCCGTTCAGTAGTACAAAAGATGGCAGCATTTTTATTAGTCTGTCTGGGACGCTAATAAATCAGTCGATGTTCCGGTTCACCCCAGAGCTGCTTTTCTTCCAGTCTTTATAGTGCTCATGCTGGACCTTCCCTAAACTGTTGTTTTCTTTATATAATTGATTTATTACACCTGAAAGACATCAGTGATCAAAGGGACGTCCCAATACTTTTGACAGTGTAGTGTATGTTTAACCCAGGTAAGATGGTGTGGCACAACCTAAGGGGGGATGTTCATTCAGAAAATATTATTTGTTATGAAATATTCATATTTTTTTTAAATCCCGTGATATACAGTCATGTGAAAAAGTTAGGACACCCCATGAGAACCTTTGTCTTCTTGAACATATTTAAACGTGTGAACATTTGAGCTTCATGTGAACAGTACCAAGAGATGGAGCTTATATAACTAAACTAATAAAACTGAAAAAATTACTTTTAAACACATTTATTACTACTTACTTCACCACATCAGCTGCAGTGATTAGAGCATCGTTAGAGGACACTGGAGTTTTAGTTAAACCTCAGACGTTAGTTTGGTTTGCTCTCGATTGTTGCAGTGAGTGGTATCACCATGGTGAGATCTAAAGACTCTCTCAGGCCTTCAGAAAGAAGCTTGTAGATGCATATGAGTCTGGGAAGGGATTTAAAAAGATCTCAGAACAATTAGAAATCAGCCGTTCCACTATCCGGAAAATCATTTACAAGTGGAGAACATTTAAAACAACTGCCAACATGGCCAGGTCAGGACGTCCTAGCAAGTTCAGCCCAAGAGCAGAGCGCAAGATACGTAAAGAAGTCTCCAATAATCCTACAATGTCATCACGGGACCTACGGGAGCTCCTGCCACAGTTGATGTCAAGGTTCATGCATCTACCATCAGAAAGAGACTGCACAAGTTTGATTTTAATGGGAGGTGAGCGAGGAGGAAACATCAGGAGACTAAAGTTCACCAGAAAACACAGAGACAAAGACCAGGACTTCTGGAACAATGTGCTCTGGACAGATGAATCCAAAGCTGAATTATTTGGCACAGTAACAGAAGACATGTTTGGAGCAAAGCAAACACAGCATTTGAGCAGAAGAACCTCATGCCAACTGTGAAGCATGGAGGTGGAAATGTCATGGTTTGGGGCTGCTTTGCAGCAGCAGGGCGTGGCAAGCTCTCCATTATAGTATCCACGATGAATTCTTCACTGTATCAGAGGACGCTGGAGGAAAATGTAAGCTGAAGCCAAAAACTGAAGCTACAGCGGAGGTGGACCATGCAGCATGACAACGACCCAAAACATCCCAGTAAATCCACCAAGGAATGAATCAATAGAAAGAAATGGAGAGTTCTGGAATGCCCGAGTCAAAGCCCGGATCTTAATCCTATTGAGATGCTGTGGGGAGATTTGAAACGGGCTGTGCATGCAAGAAACCCCTCAAACCTCACACAGCTGAAGAAATTCTGCATGGAGGAGTGGGAAGAACTTTCGCCCGGTTGATGTCAGAGACGGTAGATGGTTACAGGAAACGTCTCATTGAGGTTATTTCAGCCAAAGGGGGAAACACCAGCTATTAGAGCATATTTTTGTTTATTACTTTTCACAACTTGTGTTTAAAAGTAATTTTTTCAGTTTTATTAGTTTAGTTATATAAGCTCTGTCTCTCAGTACTGTTCACATAAGCTCAAATGTTCACATGTTTAAATATGTTCAAGAAGACAAAGGTTCTCATGGGGTGTCCTAACTTTTTCACATGACTGTAAATAATTAATCTGTGGTGAATTACTGACATGACGTGGTATTTAGGAGGAATTATTCCAGGTCATTCTAAAGGGTTTACAAACTTTAATTACTTGGTTTGGTCATAAATTGAGTCTGCACAATGAAGCGTATTGAGACGTTAATGCTTTTTAATCATATTTATGAGCTGTATATGAACGATATCACGATGTCTGGCCCGGATCACATCGATGGAACTCATGACGATCCCGCCGTGCGTTCGGGAAGCCGCTTCCGACTGCGAGTTCTACACGTTTACACACAGTCCAGTAAAACAAACCAGCGGCGGATACAAACCATCGTTAAAGGCACGCTCAGTGTCCGACTCCGCCCTTCTCCTCCAACGTACACGTGTAACCTAAAGCCAAACCTCAGAAACCTGGAAATATTACAGAGATACAGAATCCTGTCTGAGGACGTACATACATCTAGCTTCCATAACATCTAAACACGACTGTGCGGGGAGCACGCCCCGCGTCCGAGCGGCTCTCGGTATCCCGTTAAATATAGGAGCTCTGTACAGGTCGCTACTCAAATAAAAGTCGAATAAAAATGAAAGAAAGAAGGAATCCATGCTCCGTCCTGTAGTGTCCCTCAGAGTCAGTGTCCGAACACGTTAAAAATCCACGTCCCGCCGGCCAATCAGACGCCGGTGTACAGGGACAGGAAGTAGATGTACAGGAGGAAGATGGGGTAGATCAGGAGCGGCTTCTTCGTTTTGAATTCATCCCCGACGAGCAGCGAGGCGGCGCTGTACGCCGCCCAAAACACCCCGCCCAGCTGGAAGAGAGAGAACCAGACATCAGCACAGGGTCAGTAAACACAGACAATATAAACCTTATAACACAAATCAGGTGACGAAATCATCCGCAAGTATAAAAGAAGCATCCCGAACTATTTAGGTATCGCGCCCTCTACAGTGCATGATATCATCAAAAAAAATCAGTGCTCTACTACCAGCCAGGCGGGCACCTATAACGACAATGATCGGCTCATCCGCGGGACGGAGCACAGAAAGGGATTCAGTTACGCCCTCTGCTGGCTGATCGGGGGATAGTGGAGATCGATGCGTGACTCTCCGTGCATGATACGGCTCTCTATATGAATCCGCCTGGTGCAGGTGAAAAGAAGCGGTCCGTGCTGCACACATTAGTTACGACCTTCCTCTCTCATGAGTGGAGGTCTTCATCAGTACAGGAGAAATATGATCAGGGAATTGGATATAAATATAAATTAGGAAGGAAATTAAGGGGGGTGCTGATTTCCATAATGGACAAGTACACAGTGGAAACACGTGTTGGCAACCCCAAGCCACCTTCTGCACTCGTTACAGGAGCATGTCTGCATACTCAGAGACTGTTATCAGGTGCTAGACCGACCTGCCTGCAGTACAGACCTCTCTACCACTGATAAAACACAATGTAGGAGAATAAAACTCTAAAACTGTACGGGTGCTCAGCTGAAGACTTGATCAGTGGTTAAGTTACTGGTTAGAAGGTCGCCGGTTTAATCCCCACCTCTGTTTGGCCCCTGAGCGAGGCCCTTAACTCACAACACAACAACTTGCATTGTATTGTATAAGATAGTATTTGAACTGTAAGTTCCTTTGGATAAATAATAATAATAATAATAATAATAATAATAATAATAATAATAAGTGATAATACTAAAAATAATGAAAATAAACATTAATAAAAATGATAATAATAAATGTAACACTAGTAGATATAATAATAATAAAAATGTAAATAAATAATATAATAGTAATAATAATAATAATATAAATAAAAAATTCTAAATAATAATAATGATAAATATAATAATATATAAATAATTCAACATTATAATAATAATAATAATAATAATACAAATAATTCAACATAATATTAATAATAATGTAAATAAATAATTCAAAATAATAATAATATTAATAATAATAATAATATAAATAATATAAATTAATTTAACATAATAATAATAATAAAGATAAACATTAATAAAATTGATAATAATAAATGTAACACTAGTAGATATAATAATAATAAATAAATAATATGACAATAATAATAATAATAATGATAAAATATAACAATAATGATGATGATAGATAATAATAATAATAAAAAAATACCTTTACTTTATCTAAATTAAGAAATACAATTAAAAGAAATTTAACAAGTGTAATACAATTATTAACAACTATAACAATAATCTACAACAATAATCTATATTATTAAAACGTATTATTATTATTATTATTATTATAGTAATCATAAAATTATAATATAACAAAACTAATACTTATAATAATACAAATTATTATTATTATTATAACAATAATAATAATAGCAACAACAGTAATAAAATGATTGTTATCTGTATCGGTACCTTTATAAGCGTGGAGACGATTTCGAATCCTCCGATGATGAGCAGGACCGGAGCGATAACGATGAGGGGGAGCAGCGAGTACCCGATCACACCCAGAACCTGACCGTAAGAAACCTGCACAGTAACAGAGAGCTCATCAGCCACGTCGTGTTTAGAACTGATTCAGGTGAAGCTGCACTCACACCACAAACCCTGTAAAGTCCCTGTGATCCGGCTGTGACTGAGGGAGGGCGGGGCTGCACCCCGATCTTAATTCTATACATTATAACATGTTCTCGGGAGCTGGGTCCAGGGTTCGAATCCCCAGTGCTGCTACCCTCCGGTCGGGCGTCTACATTTACATTTTCAGCCTTTTGCAGACGCCTTTATCCAAGTGACTTACAGCACTGTGACAGTTTACAGTCCAAGCAATTAAGGGTTAAGGGCCTTGCTCAAGGGCCCCACAGTGGCAACCTGGCAGTAGTGGGGCTTGAACTACCGACCTTTTGATTACTCGTTCAGTACCTTAACAACTGGGCTACGACTGCCTACAAATAGAGACATGCGATTATCTGTGTTTGAGAACTTGCGTCCTGTCTGGAATGTGTTACCACAATCATTGTGATAGTGTCCAATCATTCCCGAATAAGGGGACCCACCACGGCCCTGACCACAATAAAGCATTCACAAGACATGAAAAGGAAAAGAAAAATGACCTGTTTTTCTTCTACTGTGTGAAACTTCTTGCTTTAAAAGATTCGTTTTCCATGGTACAAACCATGTTTCCGAAAAAGTTGGGACGGAGACAGAATAGTGAAATGTTAAAGGTGCTTTACATAAATCTGGTTATTACCTCTCCACCGAGCACCCTCGCCAGGAGGAAAATGGTCAAAGAGCCGAATATCCAAATGGTTATGATCCACGACACGACCTGGAGGGTGAAACCAAAAGATCTGATTATAGTGTGTGAAACAAAACGAGCTTCCATACACACACATACACACACACACACAGACACCAGAGATGGGAACTCGAGTCTGCGTCCCACACAGTGACTTCAGACTCGACTCGTAAACAACAAGAGTCTCTCCATCAGCATGTGTTAACATTAGTTACGTGTGACAATTATATACAATATTATTATAAATATTCTGCTCTCTAATAATAATAATAATAATAATAATAATAATAATAATAATAATAACGCTCCGGCCGCCTTAACCCACAACACACACAATGTGTAAATGTTCCAGCAGCTTCCGGTGTAGTGATGAAGCGTCGCTCCCTACTCCCTACACAGTCTGAAGTTCACTTCATTTGAACATTCTCGTTACCTTTGGATCAGAATCTCACTTAAAATGGTGGAGTACCCTACGTAGTGCACTTCACAGGAACGACCGGGGTGAACGGAACGCTCCTACAGAATCGGTGCTGATGGTTGAAAGACGCTTTCTGAACCAATCAGAGCTTCTGATTGTAATTGTTAGTAAGAAATGCTGTTATTTGCATTTATTCGGTTTGCGTCACACAGATGACGTGGTAATGAAACGCTCGATCGGCTTTCTAACCACTTCCTGTTTTACTTCACCACCGGGAAAAGTTTGGAGGTTTTTAATTATAAGCACATTTACAAAATAACGGATTCTGTTCCTAATGGGACGCACGCTTATAAATGTAATAGCATCTGGAAGAACAGAAGCTAAGGTAAGCAGCGGTTATGATGGTTTTTGCTGTGTTTGGGATTTTGGCCCATGCTTCACATGATAAACCTCCCTAACTCCCCAACGGGCTGTGTTTCAATCCCAGCTCTGCCTGTGTCTGTATGTTAGTGAGCGCTCACCCGGAACTGTCCGTAGATGGAGATCATGGAGAAGAGCAGAACGACGGCCAGCGGCCCCCAGAAGTCGGGATTATCTCTCACCACCTGCCTGTTGAATCCCAGCGAGGGCATGGGCATCAGCACACAGCGGATCTTATAGTAGATGTCCTTCAGATCGATGTCCAGCTCCTCCCTGGTACCAACACACAACAAACACGTCAAAATACACACACTGCTGATCTACCAACCCTCAAAACGCTCCTGTACTGTAGCGCTGGTGTGTGTGTGTGTGAGGGTGAGGGATCTATTAGATCTATTTAAGATCTTTACAGAAGCTCCAGTACTCACAGTAATGGTTTCATCTCTTCGGCCTCGTCCTCCTCTACCTCCAGCAGCCAGCCGTAACCCCTCTGTCGGAGGAAGCTGGCAGCGTAGGCGTCTTTGGAGCTGTCGCCACCCATGTTGAGTTTAACGTCTGGGGTATCGATCGTCCCGCTCAGCTCTGCACACAGAAACCAGCGCTGTTAGTGTCGAACATGAGCAGCGGAATGATCACAAAATGCTTTTATTTTTGTTTCATCTAAGCAAGGTTCTGACTAAAAATCATCTCATATTTGTGCTTGTTTTTTTTTAGCAGAGGAGCTTTGATGTTGTTCCTGCTGCTTTCAGCTCGTCCTGCAACTCATTTCGTCTGACCGCCGGCTTCTATCTTGTGTTTCTTATCAGGAGTCTGTGTGATCCTGTGTGCTGCTCCGTGACGGTTCCACTTGTGGATGATGGAGTGATGTTGAAGGTGTTTGCTGCAGCTCTGTGACTTTAGTGTTCTAATGAAACCAGGTGCAGTTTACTGAAGATTTTATTATATTTTCTTTATGTAATACGAGCTTTAAGAGGTTCCATCTCTTCAGCAGGTAAACGATACACACGTGCCCGGGTCTCCACATGATCTCGGAGTAAACAGGATTTGGAGGACCTTTAGTATCTTCTACTATCGCTTCGAAGTCCAGTTTCGATTCATGTCCTCTAGTCGGACCACTTGCTGTTTGGGAGATACTTCAAACCAGTCGTGTGACTATGTATATATAACAACCTGGTCCTTATCAAAGTCCCTCAGGCCTTGATGCTGATCATATTTGTTGCGTTTAACACATAAACATCTAATAGATCCCTCACCGTAAGATAGATATCTATAGAAAGATATACTTTATTTGTCATACAGTGTATCACAAAAGTGAGTACACCCCTCACATTTCTGCAGATATTTAAGTATATCTTTTCATGGGACAACACTGACAAAATGACACTTTGACACAATGAAAAGTAGTCTGTGTGCAGCTTATATAACAGCATAAATTTATTCTTCCCTCAAAATAACTCAATATACAGCCATTAATGTCTAAACCACCGGCAACAAAAGTGAGTACACCCCTTAGTGAAAGTTCCTGAAGTGTCAATATTTTGTGTGGCCACCATTATTTCCCAGAACTGCCTTAACTCTCCTGGGCATGGAGTTTACCAGAGCTTCACAGGTTGCCACTGGAATGCTTTTCCACTTCTCCATGACGACATCATGGAGCTGGCGGATATTCGAGACTTTGCGCTCCTCCACCTTCCACTTGAGGATGCCCCAAAGATGTTCTATTGGGTTTAGGTCTGGAGACATGCTTGGCCAGTCCATCACCTTTACCCTCAGCCTCTTCAATAAAGCAGTGGTCGTCTTAGAGGTGTGTTTGGGGTCATTATCATGCTGGAACACTGCCCTGCGACCCAGTTTCCGGAGGGAGGGGATCATGCTCTGCTTCAGTATTTCACAGTACATATTGGAGTTCATGTGTCCCTCAATGAAATGTAACTCCCCAACACCTGCTGCACTCATGCAGCCCCAGACCATGGCATTCCCACCACCATGCTTGACTGTAGGCATGACACACTTATCTTTGTACTCCTCACCTGATTGCCGCCACACATGCTTGAGACCATCTGAACCAAACAAATTAATCTTGGTCTCATCAGATTATAGGACATGGTTCCAGTAATCCATGTCCTTTGTTGACATGTCTTCAGCAAACTGTTTGCAGGCTTTCTTGTGTAGAGACTTCAGAAGAGGCTTCCTTCTGGGGTGACAGCCATGCAGACCAATTTGATGTAGTGTGCGGCGTATGGTCTGAGCACTGACAGGCTGACCCCCCACCTTTTCAATCTCTGCAGCAATGCTGACAGCACTCCTGCGCCTATCTTTCAAAGACAGCAGTTGGATGTGACGCTGAGCACGTGCACTCAGCTTCTTTGGACGACCAACGCGAGGTCTGTTCTGAGTGGACCCTGCTCTTTTAAAACGCTGGATGATCTTGGCCACTGTGCTGCAGCTCAGTTTCAGGGTGTTGGCAATCTTCTTGTAGCCTTGGCCATCTTCATGTAGCGCAACAATTCGTCTTTTAAGATCCTCAGAGAGTTCTTTGCCATGAGGTGCCATGTTGGAACTTTCAGTGACCAGTATGAGAGAGTGTGAGAGCTGTACTACTAAATGGAACACACCTGCTCCCTATGCACACCTGAGACCTAGTAACACTAACAAATCACATGACATTTTGGAGGGAAAATGACAAGCAGTGCTCAATTTGGACATTTAGGGGTGTAGTTTCTTAGGGGTGTACTCACTTTTGTTGCCGGTGGTTTAGACATTAATGGCTGTATATTGAGTTATTTTGAGGGAAGAATAAATTTACACTGTTATATAAGCTGCACACAGACTACTTTTCATTGTGTCAAAGTGTCATTTTGTCAGTGTTGTCCCATGAAAAGATATACTTAAATATCTGCAGAAATGTGAGGGGTGTACTCACTTTTGTGATACACTGTATATAACAGTGTAAATTTATTCTTCCCTCAAAATAACTAAATATACAGCCATTAATGTCTAAACCACCGGCAACAAAAGTGAGTACACCCCTTAGTGAAAGTTCCTGAAGTGTCAATATTTTGTGTGGCCACCATTATTTCCCAGAACTGCCTTAACTCTACTGGGCATGGAGTTTACCAGAGCTTCACAGGTTGCCACTGGAATGCTTTTCCACTCCTCCATGACGACATCACGGAGCTGGCGGATATTCGAGACTTTGCGCTCCTCCACCTTCCGCTTGAGGATGCCCCAAAGATGTTCTATTGGGTTTAGGTCTGGAGACATGCTTGGCCAGTCCATCACCTTTACCCTCAGCCTCTTCAATAAAGCAGTGGTCGTCTTAGAGGTGTGTTTGGGGTCATCATCATGCTGGAACACTGCCCTGCGACCCAGTTTCCGGAGGGAGGGGATCATGCTCTGCTTCAGTATTTCACAGTACATATTGGAGTTCATGTGTCCCTCAATGAAATGTAACTCCCCAACACCTGCTGCACCCATGCAGCCCCAGACCATGGCATTCCCACCACCATGCTTGACTGTAGGCATGACACACTTATCACTTTACTCCTCACCTGATTGCCGCCACACATGCTTGAGACCATCTGAACCAAACAAATTAATCTTGGTCTCATCAGACCATAGGACATAGCTCAATTTGGACATTTAGGGGTGTAGTTTCTTAGGGGTGTACTCACTTTTGTTGCCGGTGGTTTAGACATTAATGGCTGTATATTGAGTTATTTTGAGGGAAGAATAAATTTACACTGTTATATAAGCTGCACACAGACTACTTTTCATTGTGTCAAAGTGTCATTTTGTCAGTGTTGTCCCATGAAAAGATATACTTAATTATCTGCAGAAATGTGAGGGGTGTACTCACTTTTGTGATACACTGTATATACATATACACGTGTACAATAAAATTCTTTCTTCACATATCTCAGCTTGTTTGGAAGCTGGGGTCAGAGCGCAGGGTCAGCCATCGTACGGCGCCCCTGGAGCAGATAGGGTTAAGGGCCTTGCTCAAGGGCCCAACAGTGGCTGCATAGCAGAGCCTGGAATTGAACCGCCAGTTTTCCGGTTGATAGCCCAAAGCTCTACCCACTAGGCTCCCACTGTCCCAGTGCAAATGCACCACTGTACAGAACAGGTATCGATGTTATACAGCTGTAGCTTAGTGGTTAAAGTACTGGACTAGTATTCAGAAGGTTGCTGGTTCAAGCCCCACCACTGCCAGGTTGTCACTGTTGGGCCCTTGGGCGAGGCCCTTAACCTTCATTTGCTTAGACTGTATACTGTCACGGTTCCGTTCAGTATAGTGTAATAAATACACCCCCTTTCTCACTGTTTGACCACAATATAATTAAATATTATTATTATAACGATTATAAATATGATGTGAGGTTTTAGTTTTATATTTTCTTTCTTTATATTCACTGTATGTATATTGTTCCCCTATAATACATGTCTTGCATAAGCAGAACATCTAATGATATCCAGTAAGAAAAGAGAATAAAGTAAAGAAACAGAAAGCTGTAATGTAGATTATTCATTATTATTATATTTAATAAATAAAAGAATGATGTTGTATTTACCTTCAGCTCCAGAGGAGGAAACGAAGGTAAAATCACCGTTGGTGGGAGAAAACTGCATGATTGCTGGTGTGATTAGTGTTATTAATCAGTAATAAATCATAAACAAATGAGATTATTAGTTGTTATTGTATAAATCAGATCATTGCCACGTTTAATCGATATTTACTCTCCACCGCGTCAACACACAACACCAAACAGGAAGTAGGAAGCCAGGAGCAGAAATCAGGGCGGAGCAGAAAATTACGTGACACCTCATATCCGGGCAACTTTGGTACCCCCACCTACATCAAACGTTCCCTTATATATAGTCCCGCCCACACCAGGTCAGAACGCGCTGTGATTGGCCAGTTCTTCGTGCGACCGAGATTGAGCGGAGCAGGGGGTTCACAAACTTTTTCCAGATTTTTGTTTGACGCCTTTATGTTTAAAAACAAAACAAATCGGACACAGAAAGATGAATTATATTCAAAACTATGGTTTTATTTACAGCTTTTATTAGAGTGACATGCATGTGTGTTGCATTCCAGATTATTTGTAATATAAAGTCCAATACAAACGCGCGATCATCCCTCATGTTAACGATATATATTAAAATCTAAAGAAATTAAATAAATATTTTGGAATTGATTTAAAATAAAACAGTTTCTGTGCATTAAACATTTTCTAAATTGCCCGGTCAAATAATGCATTTTAGGAATCGATTCCTCAACCGACTCGAAGAATCGAGTCAGTTTGCCCTTGGATTGTAGACTGGGAGTTAGAATCGGTTCATGCATTTTCGGAGTCGACATAATTCTGTGTGACATTGACTACAATTTATTTCTTTTTTAACTGATTATTTAACCTTTTTACACCGAAAAATAGGTGACTGTTTGGTGACCTTTTTATTCGTTTTAAACTGTAAAGGTGTTGGAGAAACTACAGTTGTTATGAATTAACGGTATTTCTGACTGAATTAGCTTCATCAGGTTCGCTTAGAATAGGTATCCTGTGGCTGGATCAGATTAGATCTAAAGAAAATAAAGAAATATTTTGGAAAGGAATTATAATAAAACAGTTTCTGTGCATTAAACAATTTATAAATTGTGCCGTCAAACAATGAATTTTCGGAATTGATTCCTTAAGCGACTCGAAAAAATTGAGTCAGTTTGCCATTGAAATGTAGACTGGGATTCAGAATCGGTTCATGCATTTGCAGAGTCGACACAATTCTGTGTGACATTGACAAAGAAATATTATTGGAAAGGAATTGAAATAAAACTGCTTCTGTTTACTAAACAGTTTCTAGTACAGCAATTTTGTAATAATGAATTTTAGGAATCGATTCCTCAACCGACTTGTAGGTTCGAGTCAGTTTTCTCTAGAAATATAGCCTGGGATTCAGAATCGGTTCATGCACCTTCGGAGTCGACACAATTCTGTGTGTGACGTTTATATCACATTCAATTTCTTCCCGCGTCTTGCTGCTCGTTGATAAAAGCATAATAAGCATAATCATCACTCATGTTATTACTATACATTAACATCTAAAGGAATATTTTGGAATGGAATTGAAATAAAACTGTTTCTCTGTGTTAAACATTTTCCACTACAACACTATTCTAAATTGCGCGGTCAAATAATGCATTTTAGGAACCGATTCCTCAACCGACTCACAGAATCGAGTTAGTTTGCCTTCGAAATGTAGGCTGGGATTCAGAATCGGTTCATAAATTTTCGGAGTCGACACAATGCTGTAACGTATTGACGTCCCATTTATTTTCTTCCCGCGTCTTGCTGCTCGCTGATTGGCTGTGTGATGCTGACCGACCAATGAGCTTCGCGTTACTATGTGACGTTCGATTTAGCCGCTAAAGTCGAACTGTACTCGTAGTGAGGGGTTGCTGTTCATTCGGCTCATTTGTACATTTAGGTTTTTTCTTACTGATTATTTACACTTTGTACAACAAAAAAATAATGAACTAAGAGATGAATTGGTGACTTTTTGTTATTTTTAAGTGTAGTTGGTGTAAAGGTGTTGGAGAAACGACGGTTGTTATGAACTAACGGTAATTCTGACTGGATTAGCTTAGCTTCATCAGGTTAGCTTAGCATAGATACCTGTAGCTGGATCAGATTAGATCAGGTCAGGATGGGTATTCAGGGTTTATTACAGTTTATAAAAGATGCAGGAGAACCAGTGCATGTAGGGAAATACAGAGGACAGAGTGTGGCTGTAGATACTTACTGCTGGCTGCATAAAGGAGCTTTCAGCTGTGCTGAGAAACTGGCTAAAGGAGAACCGACAGATCAGTGAGTAAATAATCATAACATGACTCTACTATCATCTTATTATAGTATCATTATACTGTCATAACTATAATGTGCTTATAATGGCCATATGCACACTGTTTACATATACAGTGAGTGTAACACACATATACACCGATCAGCCATAACATTATGACCACCTCCTCGTTTCTACCCTCACTGTCCATGTTATCAGCTCCACTTACCATATAGAAGCACTTTGTAGTTCTACAATTACTGACTGTAGTCCGTCTGTTCTTCAATGATCAGGACCACCACAGAGCAGGTATTATTTAGGTGGTGGATGATTCTCAACACTGCAGTGACACTGACATGGTGGTGGTGTGTTAGTGTGTGTTGTGCTGGTATGAGTGGATCAGACTCAGCAGCGCTGCTGGAGTTTTTAAACACCTCACCGTCACTGCTGGACCGAGAATAGTCCACCAACCATAAATATCCAGCCGACAGCGCCCCGTGGGCAGCGTCCTGTGACCACTGATGAAGGTCTAGAAGATGAGCGACTCAAACAGCAGCAATAGATGAGCGATCGTCTCTGACTTTACATCTACAAGGTGGACCGACTAGGTAGGAGTGTCTAATAGAGTGGACAGTGAGTGGACACGGCGTTTAAAAACTCCAGCAGCGCCGCTGTGTCTGATCCGCTCATACCAGCACAACACACACTAACACACCATGAGAATCATCCAGCACCTAAATAATACCTGCTCTGTGGTGGTCCTGACCATTGAAGAACAGACGGACTACAGTCAGTAATTGTAGAACTACAAAGTGCTTCTATATGGTAAGTGGAGCTGATAGGTTTTAATGTTATGGCTGAAGTAGGGTGGTGTATTGTAATGGTCTCTTAACTTTCCGGACTTCCCAAGAAGACCATCAACCAGCTACAGCTGGCAGGAAATGACCTTCCTATTTCTGTTCTCCTACAGGTACGTGTCCTACTGTATGAAATTCGTAGAAATGCTCCTGTCCTACGACATCAAACCCATCCTGGTGTTCGACGGACGGAACCTCCCGTCCAAGCAAGAGGTGGAAAAAGCCCGGCGAGAGTAAGCGCTCCGGATATCCCAAACCGCTACGGGTTTACGTGCACACGAAGTCGTTTTCTCAGTGTGACCTTTTTTTTTTTTTGTAACGTGCCCAGGCGACGCCAGGCGAACCTGCAGAGAGGGAAGCGGCTGCTGCGCGAGGGCAAGCTGGCCGAGGCTCGGGAGTGCTTCACGCGATGCGTCAACATCACCCCCTCCATGGCTCACGAACTCGTCAAGGTGAACGATGAACGGGATTGCGTTACGTTACGCCTCTATCCAAAGCGAATTACATTGGTCATAGTGGTCACAGTCTGAGCAATTGAGGGTTAAGTACCTTGCTCAAAGGCCCAACAGCGGCAACCTGGCAGGGGCTTGAACCAGCGACCTTCTGGGTACTAGTCCAGCACCTTAACCACTAGGCTACGGCTTGCTGTTGAGAGATTTTACTCTTATTGTCGCTCGGCGTGCTGCGTTCCAACCATCACTCAACCGGGAACGTCTGGACCGTGTTCTCACATTGATAACGATATGAAAGAGCAGTGTTAGCTGGGTGTCTAGGGTATTGGACTGATGATCAATAGGTTCCCGTTTCGATCAAGGTCCTGAACCTTCAGATCTTGAATCTCTCACATTCTGTCAAATCAAGTCAAATTTATTTCTATAGCGCTTTTTACAGCGAACGTTGTTTTCAGGCAACTTTACAGAATCCAGGACCGACAGACCAGAAACCCTCCTGTTGAGCAGCCGAGGGCGACAGTGGCAGGAAAAAGTCCCTTAAAATTACAAGAGGAAGGAACCTTGAGAGGAACCGGACTCAGCAGGGACCCCCGTCGTCCTTCTTGGGTGGCCTGGTCCGTCACGTCTTAACTCAAACGTCGAATTTGTGTTTTTCTACGTCTTTAATAACGTCCACCTTGTTCAGGACCAAAATCATGATCAATGTTCATTACTTTGATTATTTTATTATTCTATTTAACAGGAGGGCTTTGGACTTTTAATGAAAAGGTTGAGAGTTTGAATCTCGGCTCTGCCATGCTGCCACTGTTGGGCCCTTGAGCGATGCCCCTAACCCTCTCTGTTTCAGGGACGCTTTACTATGGCTGACCCTGTGCGAAGAAAGAGTATTGTTGTATACTCTTGGCATAGCGTGACCCTCTGTAAGACTGCATGCATGTTGAAGGGGGTCACATGACCAGAGTGGTGCAAGCAGTAATAGTGAATTAAAAATGACCTCCTAACCTATCATGCGTCTCTCTGATCCTATAACCCGTGTATTTAGGCTGCAAGGGCGCGCGGCGTGGACTGCATCGTGGCGCCGTACGAAGCGGACGCCCAGCTGGCCTTCCTGAACAAGACGGACGTCGCTCAGGCCGTCATCACCGAGGACTCGGACCTGCTGGCGTTCGGCTGCAAGAAGGTAACCGGGGCGCGGCGCGGCCGAGGTGGCGCGTTGGGTTTATGATGCCGTCGTTCGAAAAACGCGGCTGTAAGGAGTTCTGGTGTCTGCAGGTGATCCTGAAGATGGATAAGCAGGGGAACGGCCTGGAGGTCGCGCAGTGCCACCTGGGCCGCTGCCGCTCGCTGGGCGACGTCTTCACGGAGGAGAAGTTCCGCTACATGTGCATCCTGTCCGGCTGCGATTACCTGGCCTCGCTGTACGGCATCGGCCTGGGCAAAGCCTGCAAGCTGCTGAAGATAGCCAACAATCCGGACATTCTCAAGGTACGATAAGGCTCCGTGCATTTAAAAAACAAATAAATGTTCCGGCTGGACGTGGCGTTAAGGTGACGCCCGCGTCGTTTTGCTCAGGTGATCCGGAAGATCGGGCAGTACCTGAAGATGAACATCAGCGTACCTGACGAGTACGTGGAGGGCTTCGTGAAAGCCAACAACACCTTCCTGTATCAGCTGGTTTTCGACCCCGTCAGAAGGAAAGTGGTGCCGCTTAACCCCTACCCGGAGAACATCGACCCCGCCGCGCTCGGCTACGCCGGAGTGTATCCTTTCACACAAACAACCAGAGGTGGAAAGAGTACTAAAATATTGTACTCAGGTAAAAGTACTATTACTTGAATGAATTTTTACTTAAGTGCGAGTAAAATTACTAGTCTAAAAATCTACTCAAGTAAAAAGTAACTCGTTTAAAATGTACTCAGAGTAAACTTTACTGAGTTACTTGTTTAACAGCCGGGGGGGGGGGGGGGGGGGGGGGTCTCTTCTGTGTAATGCAAACAGGACAAGTGGATATAAATCTCACAATAGTTGTTTTTAATTCAAATATAATAGAAGAAACATGTTGATACAACATTTAAAACATTTAGGGATGTGTCATGTGTCATTTTAGTCCCATAAAACTTTTCAAACTGTATAACCACCAGTGATGTGTCGTAGAATGATTCGATTCTATTTAGCGGCCCTTTAAAATGAAACAAAGGAACCCAGTCGCGCTTCTGGGAGTCGTTTTATATTTACATATACGGCTCTTTAAAAGGAACCGAGACAAAAGATCCGACTCTCCATCGCAGAATTTACTGCAGCAGTTTCCCAGACGTGATTTTCTTTAGCGTTTTTATTACAATTCTTAATACAAAACATACTTAAGTAAAAGTAAAATTACAGGCTGTAAAATCTACTTTAAAAAGTACAAGTACACAAAAAAACTCCACAATTACAGTAACGCGAGTAAATGTAACTGGTCACTTTCCACCTCTGGTTATTTATTGTTCAGTATAGTGTAAAAATACTATCAAATATATCGATATTTGTAATATACCACCCAGCCCTAACCACCCAGTAACGTAAATCCAGCTAAACACAGATACATGTGGTGTTTTAGACTGGGTTTGATGGTTATTACACACAGACGGGTGTTCGTGTCGTGGAACGTTCGTGATGCTTTATCGATCAAGTCGAGCGCCGAGCAAATCGGCTATTTGTGCTGCGTGACGCACTACAGAGAGCTGATCCATAATAAACACAAACACCTGTAACAGCAGCACAAATCCCCACAGGTAATCTACACGCTCCATTATCATGTTACTCTTTACTTCCTTTATTTAGACGGCACGGTGGGTGAGTGGGTAGCACTGTCGCCTCACAGCAAGAAGGTCCTGGGTTCGATCCCCAGGCGGGGCTTGTCTGAGTGGGTTTCCTCCCACAGTACAAAGATGTGCAAGTGAGGTGAACTGTCCGTGACTTAAACTAGAACTGGTGAACCTTGTGTAATGAGTAACTACCGTTCCTGTCATGGATGTAACCACAGTGTAAAACATCACGTTATAATCCTAATAAACAAACAAACTTTCTTTATTTAACGCCCACCATCGATGAGACACGCCTGGCTCCCAAAAACTGGTAGAAACGTGGTCGGTTCTCTAAAACAGGGCTCCCCAACCAGCGAGCCGCGGATCAACACCGGACAGAAAGAACGAATAATTAGAGATGGCTAGAAAAGCAGTTTTCACTGCTTCTGTTTCGGGTGTTATTGTCTCATATCACCCCTAGGTGGGAGCAGAGTGTCGCTGCAGCGGAAAAAGCTGATTTTACACCGTTTGTGAGCAATATTATTAAATCCTCCCGCCCCCGACGATCCCTGAAATGATATCTTATATGAAACCGGGCTTAAATCTACAGCACCAGGGAAAGTAATGCATTTTTTAACATATTTAAATGTAAAACATCTTTTATAATTCGTTTTAAATGACACAAAGTGACGGAGCAACTTGAGTACCGCCGTATAAACGACCCCAGTGTGTCGGTACGGCGCTATAAACTAATCAATCCATCAACAATATGAAACCGGTCCGTGGTGAACAAACGGTTGGGAAACGCTGCTTTAAAAAAAAAAAACTCAGCAGAACCGGTTCAAGAACCAGAGTTCTTTTGGTGGAAAGGCGCTATGAGAGTCACGCTATGCCCTCCATGAATGATCCACCCCTTGTGCAGGTGGCTCAAGTCGTATTTGCTGCAGCGTTGAGGAATCCTCCGTCCCTCCCTCCCTCCCTCAGGAACGACCGGCTCTGCCCGTTAGACACCAGGGCTCCAATCTGTAAATACGTCCCGGTGCTGTAATGTCCTCAACATCTATCTATCGATTTAGGTTAGGGTGTTTTTTTTTACCTCTTTCACCTGTCCTCTTGGTGCGTCCGTGTGGAGAACGTTCCTTGATTCGCGCGACTGTAGGAACGTAGGGGACAAGCAGGGGCTGCAGATGGCTCTGGGAAACCTGGACATTAACACCATGGACAGGATCGACAATTTCAACCCCGACGCTCCTCCGGCACAGGTACGAACCTGCACCGCTCGCTCTACTGTGTGCGATAAGCTTCTGTACACACGTATACACTCAGTTCTGGCTAAAACATGCGAACAGAGAACATGCCAAACCTCACAGACAGTCATTAAAGGTTTGAGGTATACAACACCTAGATTCTATGTTGATGGTATAGTCATATAGTGCACCATGTATGACCATGTGATTAGCCCAGCAGTTAAGTTACTGGGATATTTATATAAAGGTAGCTGGTTTAATCAGCCACCGCCGGGCCCCTGAGCGAGGCCCTTAATCCTCAATTGCTTGTAATGCATTAAATCACAATTGTAAGTCACTGTGAATTGAAGTGCCTGATAAATGTAAATGCTGTGCTATTGGTGACATCTGGTGGCGGATGGTGGAACTGCATATGCTGAGACTAGTAGAATTAGAATACAGTATATTAATATTTTATAAATAAATATTTAGGCTAGAATTACCAATAACTAGACAGAAATCTAACTGTATGTTTACTTTTAAACAATATGAAGATGCATAAAATTAATTCCGATATCCAGATTCACACTTCTCATGAGTACCTTCGCTCGCACCCTCTTCCGATCCCCAGCCTGTGAAAGCTCCGCGCAGTCGAGGGTGGGGCGACGGTCCTGCGGTTAGCAGGTCCTCCCACGCCAGCATCTGGAGCAGAGACTATGTGGTGGGCGTCGCCCAGCGCCAGACGACTTCCTCCCCACACCGGCCTACTCAGACTCTTGGTAAATTAAGAGTTGTTCCCCTGCGTGGCCTCAAACTTCCCCACAGAGAGACGCAGGTCAAGAGATCTCACCCAGGTGAGCACGTACGCCGGAAGGTGGATTTAAAGAGCCGAGAGCTGGAAACAGTGATGCAGAATAAACGTCAAAATCTACTTTACATCATTAATACTGTATTTATATCCTTACATTAAATCTGGTACATGTGAGGGTGAGGGATCTATTAGACGTGGATCTGATGGTGCGTGTGAGGGTGAGGGATCTATTAGATGTGGATCTGATGGTGCGTGTGAGGGTGAGGGATCTATTAGACGTGGATCTGATGGTGCGTGTGAGGGTGAGGGATCTATTAGATGTGGATCTGATGGTGCGTGTGAGGGTGAGGGATCTATTAGATGTGGATCTGATGGTGCGTGTGAGGGTGAGGGATCTATTAGATGTGGATCTGATGGTGGGTGTGTGAGGGTGAGGGATCTATTAGATGTGGATCTGATGGTGGGTGTGTGAGGGTGAGGGATCTATTAGATGTGGATCTGATGGTGCGTGTGAGGGTGAGGGATCCATTAGATGTTGATCTGATGGTGCGTGTGAGGGTGAGGGATCTATTAGATGTGGATCTGATGGTGGGTGTGTGAGGGTGAGGGATCTATTAGATGTGGATCTGATGGTGCGTGTGAGGGTGAGGGATCCATTAGATGTTGATCTGATGGTGCGTGTGAGGGTGAGGGATCTATTAGACGTGGATCTGATGGTGCGTGTGAGGGTGAGGGATCCATTAGATGTGGATCTGATGGTGCGTGTGAGGGTGAGGGATCTATTAGATGTGGATCTGATGGTGCGTGTGAGGGTGAGGGATCCATTAGATGTGGATCTGATGGTGGGTGTGTGAGGGTGAGGGATCTATTAGACGTGGATCTGATGGTGTGTGTGAGGGTGAGGGATCTATTAGACGTGGATCTGATGGTGCGTGTGAGGGTGAGGGATCTATTAGATGTGGATCTGATGGTGCGTGTGAGGGTGAGGGATCTATTAGATGTGGATCTGATGGTGGGTGTGTGAGGGTGAGGGATCTATTAGATGTGGATCTGATGGTGAGGGTGAGGGATCCATTAGATGTTGATCTGATGGTGCGTGTGAGGGTGAGGGATCTATTAGATGTGGATCTGATGGTGGGTGTGTGAGGGTGAGGGATCTATTAGATGTGGATCTGATGGTGCGTGTGAGGGTGAGGGATCCATTAGATGTTGATCTGATGGTGCGTGTGAGGGTGAGGGATCTATTAGATGTGGATCTGATGGTGGGTGTGTGAGGGTGAGGGATCTATTAGATGTGGATCTGATGGTGCGTGTGAGGGTGAGGGATCCATTAGATGTGGATCTGATGGTGCGTGTGAGGGTGAGGGATCTATTAGATGTGGATCTGATGGTGCGTGTGAGGGTGAGGGATCTATTAGATGTGGATCTGATGGTGGGTGTGTGAGGGTGAGGGATCTATTAGATGTGGATCTGATGGTGCGTGTGAGGGTGAGGGATCCATTAGATGTTGATCTGATGGTGCGTGTGAGGGTGAGGGATCTATTAGACGTGGATCTGATGGTGCGTGTGAGGGTGAGGGATCCATTAGATGTGGATCTGATGGTGCGTGTGAGGGTGAGGGATCTATTAGATGTGGATCTGATGGTGCGTGTGAGGGTGAGGGATCTATTAGATGTGGATCTGATGGTGGGTGTGTGAGGGTGAGGGATCTATTAGATGTGGATCTGATTGTGAGGGTGAGGGATCCATTAGATGTTGATCTGATGGTGCGTGTGAGGGTGAGGGATCTATTAGACGTGGATCTGATGGTGTGTGTGAGGGTGAGGGATCTATTAGACGTGGATCTGATGGTGCGTGTGAGGGTGAGGGATCTATTAGATGTGGATCTGATGGTGCGTGTGAGGGTGAGGGATCTATTAGATGTGGATCTGATGGTGGGTGTGTGAGGGTGAGGGATCTATTAGATGTGGATCTGATGGTGCGTGTGAGGGTGAGGGATCCATTAGATGTTGATCTGATGGTGCGTGTGAGGGTGAGGGATCCATTAGACGTGGATCTGATGGTGCGTGTGAGGGTGAGGGATCTATTAGATGTGGATCTGATGGTGTGTGTGAGGGTGAGGGATCTATTAGATGTTGATCTGATGGTGCGTGTGAGGGTGAGGGATCTATTAGATGTGGATCTGATGGTGTGTGTGAGGGTGAGGGATCTATTAGATGTGGATCTGATGGTGTGAGGGTGAGGGATCTATTAGATGTGGATCTGATGGTGCGTGTGAGGGTGAGGGATCCATTAGACGTGGATCTGACGGTGCGTGTGTGAGGGTGAGGGATCTATTAGATGTGGATCTGATAGTGTGTGTGAGGGTGAGGGATCTATTAGATGTGGATCTGATGGTGTGTGTGAGGGTGAGGGATCTATTAGATGTGGATCTGATAGTGTGTGTGAGGGTGAGGGATCTATTAGATGTGGATCTGATAGTGTGTGTGAGGGTGAGGGATCTATTAGATGTGGATCTGATGGTGCGTGTGAGGGTGAGGGATCCATTAGACGTGGATCTGACGGTGCGTGTGTGAGGGTGAGGGATCTATTAGATGTGGATCTGATGGTGTGTGTGTGAGGGTGAGGGATCTATTAGACGTGGATCTGATGGTGTGTGTGAGGGTGAGGGATCTATTAGATGTGGATCTGATGGTGTGTGTGAGGGTGAGGGATCTATTAGATGTGGATCTGATAGTGTGTGTGAGGGTGAGGGATCTATTAGATGTGGATCTGATAGTGTGTGTGAGGGTGAGGGATCTATTAGATGTGGATCTGATGGTGCGTGTGAGGGTGAGGGATCCATTAGACGTGGATCTGACGGTGCGTGTGTGAGGGTGAGGGATCTATTAGATGTGGATCTGATGGTGTGTGTGAGGGTGAGGGATCTATTAGACGTGGATCTGATGGTGTGTGTGAGGGTGAGGGATCTATTAGACGTGGATCTGATGGTGTGTGTGAGGGTGAGGGATCTATTAGACGTGGATCTGATGGTGCGTGTGAGGGTGAGGGATCCATTAGACGTGGATCTGATGGTGCGTGTGTGAGGGTGAGGGATCTATTAGATGTGGATCTGATGGTGAGGGTGAGGGATCTATTAGACGTGGATCTGATGGTGTGTGTGAGGGTGAGGGATCTATTAGACATGGATCTGATGGTGTGTGTGAGGGTGAGGGATCTATTAGACGTGGATCTGATGGTGCGTGTGTGAGGGTGAGGGATCTATTAGATGTGGATCTGATGGTGTGTGTGAGGGTGAGGGATCTATTAGATGTGGATCTGATGGTGTGTGTGAGGGTGAGGGATCTATTAGATGTGGATCTGATGGTGTGTGTGAGGGTGAGGGATCTATTAGATGTGGATCTGATGGTGTGTGTGAGGGTGAGGGATCTATTAGATGTGGATCTGATGGTGTGTGTGAGGGTGAGGGATCTATTAGATGTGGATCTGATGGTGTGTGTGAGGGTGAGGGATCTATTAGACGTGGATCTGATGGTGAGGGTGAGGGATCTATTAGACGTGGATCTGATGGTGTGTGTGAGGGTGAGGGATCTATTAGACGTGGATCTGATGGTGCGTGTGAGGGTGAGGGATCCATTAGACGTGGATCTGACGGTGCGTGTGTGAGGGTGAGGGATCTATTAGATGTGGATCTGATGGTGTGTGTGTGAGGGTGAGGGATCTATTAGATGTGGATCTGATGGTGCGTGTGAGGGTGAGGGATCCATTAGACGTGGATCTGACGGTGCGTGTGTGAGGGTGAGGGATCTATTAGACGTGGATCTGATGGTGTGTGTGAGGGTGAGGGATCTATTAGATGTGGATCTGGTGGTGTGTGTGAGGGTGAGGGATCTATTAGATGTTGATCTGATGGTGCGTGTGAGGGTGAGGGATCTATTAGATGTGGATCTGATGGTGTGTGTGAGGGTGAGGGATCTATTAGATGTGGATCTGATGGTGGGAGGGTGAGGGATCTATTAGATGTGGATCTGATGGTGCGTGTGAGGGTGAGGGATCTATTAGATGTGGATCTGATGGTGCGTGTGAGGGTGAGGGATCTATTAGATGTGGATCTGATAGTGTGTGTGAGGGTGAGGGATCTATTAGATGTGGATCTGATAGTGTGTGTGAGGGTGAGGGATCTATTAGATGTGGATCTGATGGTGCGTGTGAGGGTGAGGGATCCATTAGACGTGGATCTGACGGTGCGTGTGTGAGGGTGAGGGATCTATTAGATGTGGATCTGATGGTGTGTGTGAGGGTGAGGGATCTATTAGACGTGGATCTGATGGTGTGTGTGAGGGTGAGGGATCTATTAGACGTGGATCTGACGGTGCGTGTGAGGGTGAGGGATCTATTAGACGTGGATCTGACGGTGCATGTGAGGGTGAGGGATCTATTAGACGTGGATCTGACGGTGCATGTGAGGGTGAGGGATCTATTAGACGTGGATCTGACGGTGCATGTGAGGGTGAGGGATCTATTAGATGTGGATCTGACGGTGCATGTGAGGGTGAGGGATCTATTAGATGTGGATCTGATGGTTTCATGTCTGTTGTCAGACTCCGGTGTCTCCGATGAGGACGTGCTGGAGCAGTACTCATCGGGCCCCAAGAGACAGCGCACAGAGGCCCCGCCCGTCATTCCCAGTGAGTCCGAGCGGCCTCGAGCGCGTAACCGCTTCGCCACCCTGCTTCAGCGGAGGAACCAATCGGAGGAGAGCGCTGACGATCAGGGCACGCGCAGCAGGTAGAGTCGGGTGTTCTGATTCAAAACGGACTCAAAGCGACTTAGTGTTTGGATAGTACTGTATACTGTCTAAGCAATCGAGGGTTAGGGGCCTTTGTCAAGGGCCCAACAGTGGCAACCTGGCGAGCTTTGCGACCTTTTGATTACTAGTCAAGTACCTTAACCACGAGGATACATTCAGGATGCTGATCACACCGATCCCATCAAACCACGTCTTTATTTCATACACCTGTTAGTCAGGTGTTTCAGCCCCCACCCATGAATGCAGGGGTGTCCACGTACTTTTGGCCCCGTTGTGCATCCTCTCTAAGGCCCTGCCTAATAAACGGACCGTGGAACGAGCCGCTCCGCCGTGCAATCTGTGATTTTTTTAAGAGCGAGGTCCGTGACCGCGACGCGCGACCTTATTAGGCGCATGGGAACGTGACGCGGTAATAATAAATATCTTTACCGGTGGCAGGACTTTTTCTGTAGGGGCGCCGCCACGTGCGTCACGGCTCAAGGGAGAGGAAAATATACCCGAAGCGAAACGAACAGGGTTTATCAGCGCCACATCTCGGCTTACATGCGATCGCTCAGACGAACCCGCGATTATATCCAGGATGTGGCGCAGGAAACGCAGCCGGCGGCGCCGCTAGAGCCGAGGTGAGTCGGCTGTACGCCGTCAGATCAGCCGACACGGATACTAACGGGTGTAATAAAACCATCATATGAAGCGGCAACAGTTTAGGGAAGGTCCTGTCCCGTCCCAGCGAGCATGAGCGAGCTCTATGAAGACACAGGGCACAAATCCCCACAGACGCACTGCAAAGTCTTGTGAGAAGCGACAAGTACTACCGAATGGCCGCAAATTCCCACAGACATGCATCGAAAAACCCAAATGAATCCTAACGGGTGAAATACATCCATTATGTGAAGCAGAAACAGTTTAGGGAAGGTCCTCACTCGTTCCAGCATGACATGAAGAAAGTGTCCTGCACAGAGTCCTGACCTCAGCCCCAATCAACAGCTCTGGGACGAACCGGAACAAATCCCCACAGACACACTTTAGAGTCTTGTGAGAAAGTCTTGTGCACTACAGAACGGTCACAAATTCCCACAGACATGCATCGGAAAACCCAAATGAACACAAACAACGGATCCAACGAATCCTAACAGGTAAAATACATCCATCATATAAAGCAGCAACAGTTTAGGGAAGGCCCTCTACCGTTCCAGAAGGAGCGAGCTCTATAGAGACGTGTGTCCTGCACGGAGCGCTGACCTCAGCCCCACTCAACGGCTCTGGGACGAACCGGAACACCGACTGATCGATCAGCTTTACTGAGCATAAAGCGCCCAAATCCCCACAGACGCACTTCAAAGTACTACCGAATGGCCACAAATTCCCACAGACATGCATCGAAAAACCCCAAATGAACACAAACAATGGATTAACGACACGATGTTAAATATTGTGATATGAACCCTTGTGTTCGGGTTGCCAGACAAACACAAATTCCACAATACGCAGCACGACGTCTAAAATCATCCAGACGCAAATATACTTAATATATCAGCAAATAAACGTATATCTTTATATCTTATTTTTCCTCCCGCTTTAGGTTTTTCGCCGACTCCGACCCCCGCGTAGCCGGACCGAAGCGAGCGAAACCCTCGGAGCAGGAAGAACCAAAAGACTCGGACAAATCCGACCACACGGACTCCTCGCAACCCGGAGAAGCCAGCCCCGAGACTCGGACGACGCCCCGCCGTCCCAGACCGGGAGTCTTCGGCTGGTCCGGCGGCTCCGGCTCCGGCTCCTCCGACCACTCCGGGATCAGAGCGGGAGCGTCGGAGCGACCCAGGACCCCCGGCCTGCCCTCGGGACTCTCGGCCCTGCGGCACTTCCAGAGGAAGAGAGAGGGCGCGTCCTGGGAGCGAGGGGAATCTCCCGAGCGCTCTCCGGTGGAGCCGGTCGCCGATGTCGAAACACCTCCCGGTTCTCCTCCCTCTCAGGACAGCGCGTACTTCTCGCAGAACAACAGCGTGGCGGCGGGAGCCGAGGAGTCGCCCGGCGGCGCCCGCTCAGAGGTGACGGTTTTACAAATGACTGTTATGCTGCTCAAGGGCCTTGCTCAGGGGCCCGACAGTGGCAACTTGGCAGCAGCGGGGCTTGAACCAGCAACCTTTTGATTACTAGTCCTGTACCTCAACCACTGAGTTACCACCGCCCAGAGAGGGTGACTTTCCCCCCCCCCCCCCCCCCCCAAGCTTCAAACTGCATCGCCTCTCGTAGTGTGGTGTAAGTGGGAAGCGAATGGGTCTGAGTTCGTATCTCAGCTCTGTTCGAGGAGGCCTGCAGTGACGCCCTCTGCTGGCTGATCGATGGTGCTACACAGAGACGGGGGATAATGGAGATCGGTGCGCTATGAACCCCGGTGCAGCTGAAAAGAAGCGGTTGGTACTGCACAGGGTGTGTGTGTAGAGGGCCAGGTGTAGCCCAGCGGTTAAGGTACTGGACTAGTAATCGAAAGGTCGCTGGTTCAAGCCCCACCACTGCCAGGTCGGGCCCCTGAGCAAGGCTCTTAACCCTTAACTGCTTAGACAGTATAGTTGGGATAAAAGCGTCCGCTAAATGCTGAAATTGGATAATTGGATATGACTAAATTAGGAGGAAAATTGGGGGGGGCGTCCATAAATGATGTACAGGGTCGTGTACTGAATTCTGTTCATACAGAACAGCGGATACAGAAAGTATTCACACCCCTTGACCTCTGGCACACTTTGCTTGTGTCATGGATGTAACCGGCCACTTAATCAGCTGGTATTTGTACCCAAACCCGCGTCTGGAACATGAATCGAATAGACGAAGTACAGAGATGGTCCAAGGAACCGTGTGTGGTACTGAACCTGACTGGCGTCCAACCCAAATTCGCCCTTCCTCATCGTGTTCTCTTTGTTCGATGTTCAGGAGGACGATCGGTGGAGAGACTCGGGCTGTTCGGCGGCACCCGGCGACGCTATGGTAACCGAGGAGATCAAGCCCACACCCATGAGGACCAAGGTCCGTGTGAAACCCCTAGCTCTTATTCTCTCTACACACACATTTCCGAGAAGAGGGCGTGTCTAAATCCTCAGATGCCTTAAAATGCTCCTACTGAGGCGCCTCGATTCCGAGTGACGATCCGACCGAATGACGAGGGAGCGCCGAGGGCAATCCCAGCATTCAGTGCGGCACGACTTTTCTCACTAAACTACAGACATGGCGAATGATGAATCGATGCGGAGCAACCAACGGAGTTCCATATAAATGTAGATAAATTCACATTGATGTGTAATCTGTATAAAAGTGTAATTATATACGAGTGTGGGTTTATTTGTAAATTGGGGCGTCAGGGACGGTTTAAGCGTTTTCGGTACACGGAGGGAGACGTTAGCCGGACTAAAACTACTTTCTAAGTAGAGCGTCTAAATAATCTGATGATTAGAATCCTCTCTACTGAGGCAGCTGATCAGGTAGGAAGGTATGGAGCTTTTTTTCCCTGCTGCTGCTGCTGCTGCTGACAGGTGAACCTGTAGAGTCTGTAACTGCTTCCTGAGGGTGCAGGATCCTGTCCGAGTCGATTCTCTCGTGCGGCGACGGTGATCAGACGTGACTCGGCTATATTTGAACGTGTGGAACGTTGTGTACATTCCGATTTCAGGGAAAGCCCCCGAATTTACACACAAACTCTGCGTGGGTGGGAGGGGGCAGCCCCACTACCTATCATGCGCTCATAATGACTCAGTGTGTCCTCGCACCCTGTCTGGGTTACTAGAGTCTGTGATATACGTTCCTGATCGCCTCCTTTTCCTCCCACAGGTGTCGGGTTTGTCCCGGATCAGACCCGGCGAGCAGGAGAAGGGCGCCAGGATCGGAGCCTCGGCCGCGGCCCGGCCCAGCGGCCTGAGGAAGAAACCGCAGGGGAAGAAAAGCGGCGTGACCAATGAGAACAGTTCAGGACTGCAGGCCACTATCAGCGGCCTCTGGAGGAACTTCAGCTTCAACAAGTGTGTATGAACGTCTAGAGCTTTTTAGCTGTTGGCATTTCTCCCTATTAAACTGGGCGTGCACACAGACATGACTGGATATGTCTAAGCATTTAGAGGTGCACTTGTCCGTGTGCTGGTCCCAAGCCCGGATACATTAAGGATAAACACTCTCGGATCCACATCTAATAGATCCCTCACCCTCACACGCACCATCAGATCCACGTCTAATAGATCCCTCACCCTCACACGCACCATCAGATCCACGTCTAATAGATCCCTCACACGCACCATCAGATCCACGTCTAATAGATCCCTCACACGCACCATCAGATCCACGTCTAATAGATCCCTCACCCTCACACCCACCATCAGATCCACGTCTAATAGATCCCTCACCCTCACACACACCATCAGATCCATGTCTAATAGATCCCTCACCCTCACACCCACCATCAGATCCACAGCTAATAGATCCCTCACCCTCACACCCACCATCAGATCCACATCTAATAGATCCCTCACCCTCTCACGCACCATCAGATCCACGTCTAATAGATCCCTCACCCTCACACGCACCATCAGATCCACGTCTAATAGATCCCTCACACGCACCATCAGATCCACATCTAATAGATCCCTCACCCTCACACCCACCATCAGATCCACATCTAATAGATCCCTCACCCTCTCACGCACCATCAGATCCACATCTAATAGATCCCTCACCCTCACACCCACCATCAGATCCACATCTAATAGATCCCTCACCCTCTTACGCACCATCTGATCCACATCTAATAGATCCCTCACCCTCACACATGCACCATCAGATCCACAGCTAATAGATCCCTCACCCTCACACGCACCACCAGATCCACATCTAATAGATCCCTCACCCTCACACACACCATCAGATCCACATCTAATAGATCCCTCACCCTCACACACACCACCAGATCCACATCTAATAGATCCCTCACCCTCACACACCACCAGATCCACATCTAATAGATCCCTCACCCTCACACACACCATCAGATCCACATCTAATAGATCCCTCACCCTCACACACACCACCAGATCCACATCTAATAGATCCCTCACCCTCACACACCACCAGATCCACATCTAATAGATCCCTCACCCTCACACACACCATCAGATCCACGTCTAATAGATCCCTCACACGCACCATCAGATCCACATCTAATAGATCCCTCACCCTCACACCCACCATCAGATCCACATCTAATAGATCCCTCACCCTCTCACGCACCATCAGATCCACATCTAATAGATCCCTCACCCTCACACCCACCATCAGATCCACATCTAATAGATCCCTCACCCTCTTACGCACCATCTGATCCACATCTAATAGATCCCTCACCCTCACACATGCACCATCAGATCCACAGCTAATAGATCCCTCACCCTCACACGCACCACCAGATCCACATCTAATAGATCCCTCACCCTCACACACCATCAGATCCACATCTAATAGATCCCTCACCCTCACACACACCACCAGATCCACATCTAATAGATCCCTCACCCTCACACACCACCAGATCCACATCTAATAGATCCCTCACCCTCACACACACCATCAGATCCACATCTAATAGATCCCTCACCCTCACACACACCACCAGATCCACATCTAATAGATCCCTCACCCTCACACACCACCAGATCCACATCTAATAGATCCCTCACCCTCACACACACACCATCAGATCCACATCTAATAGATCCCTCACCCTCACACGCACCATCAGATCCACATCTAATAGATCCCTCACCCTCACACACACCATCAGATCCACATCTAATAGATCCCTCACCCTCACACACACCACCAGATCCACATCTAATAGATCCCTCACCCTCACACACCACCAGATCCACATCTAATAGATCCCTCACCCTCACACACACCATCAGATCCACATCTAATAGATCCCTCACCCTCACACACACCACCAGATCCACATCTAATAGATCCCTCACCCTCACACACCACCAGATCCACATCTAATAGATCCCTCACCCTCACACACACCATCAGATCCACATCTAATAGATCCCTCACCCTCACACGCACCATCAGATCCACATCTAATAGATCCCTCACCCTCACACACACCATCAGATCCACATCTAATAGATCCCTCACCCTCACACACACCACCAGATCCACATCTAATAGATCCCTCACCCTCACACACCACCAGATCCACATCTAATAGATCCCTCACCCTCACACACACCATCAGATCCACATCTAATAGATCCCTCACCCTCACACGCACCATCAGATCCACATCTAATAGATCCCTCACCCTCACACACACCATCAGATCCACATCTAATAGATCCCTCACCCTCACACACACACCATCAGATCCACGTCTAATAGATCCCTCACCCTCACACACACACCATCAGATCCACATCTAATAGATCCCTCACCCTCACACACATGTACCATCAGATCCACATCTAATAGATCCCTCACCCTCACACACACACCATCAGATCCACATCTAATAGATCCCTCAGCCTCACACACACCACCAGATCCACAGCTAATAGATCCCTCACCCTCACACACACCATCAGATCCACATCTAATAGATCCCTCACCCTCACACACACCATCAGATCCACATCTAATAGATCCCTCACCCTCACACACACCACCAGATCCACATCTAATAGATCCCTCACCCTCACACGCACCATCAGATCCACAGCTAATAGATCCCTCACCCTCACACACACCATCAGATCCACATCTAATGGATCCCTCACCCTCACACACACCATCAGATCCACGTCTAATAGATCCCTCACCCTCACACACCATCTAATAGATCCCCGCTCGATACTGAGTTGGTAGTGTAAGTTGGTGATACTAATGTGACTTTATTTCTCGTACAGGGAGAACCCGAAGTTAAACGGGTGTAAGAAAGCAGAACCCATGTCGCCCGTGAAGGAGAACGTTCTGTAAGATCCGGACCGGACCAGCTCAGGATGAGGACGAGTGGTGGAGCGAGCATCACTCTGCATTCTCTCTCTCTCTCTCTCTCTCTCTCTCTCTCTACTGAACATACCGTGTATGTTCCTACTGCTGTACAGGACTCTTTTATCACTCAATAATAAAGTCTCTCTTATTTCTCACGGGCGTCTCGTTCTCGTTCTTCTGATCCTGTAGCTCCCCCCATCGAGGCGTGTGTGAGCCAGGCAGGGTCAGGAGGTGGAGCCCTGGATCACAGAATTAAATCCAGCAGCAGGCTGATCCAGGTCTGCGTTCTGGTCGCATGAACAGCACACGGTTTTGGTTTGGTCACCCGCACCTCAGGCATGAAGATCCGGGGCTAAAGCGCTAACAGTTATCTAGGAACGCTAATGATCCAGGTTAGCCTGATTCCATCTGGAATGAGAATGAGGGCGGCTGAGAAATGGACTGCTGACGTCACACACACACACACACACACACACGATTTGGTTCCTGATGCAGCAGCGGCCTCTGCTGGCTGGTCGAGGCGTCTGCACGAGAGATGGTTGATTGACGGATAGCGATTAGTGATTCTGTACGCCATGCTGCTCTCTGTGAGATTCCGTCTGTCTGAGAGTGCTTTAACCCATAGTGATATAAAGCTGGCTCGACTGTACACAGTGGCACCCATGTCACAAATACGTATTTCATCTATTTACTAATTCTAGGTATTCTCAGTCCTGTTACTCATGTGTTATCAGCCATAACATTAGAACCACCTCCTTGTTTCTGTTTTATCAGCTCCACTTACCATATAGAAGCACTTTGTAGTTCTACAATTACTGACTGTAGTCCATCTGTTTCTCTACATGCTTTCACCCTGTTCTTCAATGGTCAGGACCCCCCCAGGACCACCACAGAGCAGGTATTATTTAGGTGGTGGATGATTCTCAGCACTGCAGTGTGTTAGTGTGTGTTGTGCTGGTATGAGTGGATCAGACACAGCAGCGCTGCTGGAGTTTTTAAACACCTCACTGTCACTGCTGGACTGAGAATCGTCCACCAACCAAAAATATCCAGCCGACAGCGCCCCGTGTGCAGCGTCCTGTGACCACTGATGAAGGTCTAGAAGATGAGCGACTCAAACAGCAGCAATAGATGAGCGATCGTCTCTGACTTTACATCTACAAGGTGGACCGACTAGGTAGGAGTGTCTAATAGACGGTGAGTGGACACGGTGTTTAAATCCACTCATACCAGCACAACACACACTAACACACCACCACCATGTCAGTGTCACTGCAGTGCTGAGAATCATCCACCACCTAAATAATACCTGCTCTGTGGGGGTCCTGACCATTGAAGAACAGCATGAAAGGAGGTAACAAAGCATGCAGAGAAACAGATGGACTACAGTCAGTAATTGTAGAACTACAAAGTGCTTCTATATGGTAAGTGGAGCTGATAAAATGGACAGTGAGTGTAGAAACAAGGAGGTGGTTTTAATGTTATGGCTGATCAGTGTACAGCTCATCTTCCACTTAGAAACCTTGTAGAAATGAAACAAAGGTGCCTGAGATTCGACCCAAACACCTTCTGAGTAGTTAAGTGTGCGTGTAACTAGAGTCAGCGTTGAACAAAGATAAAAAAAAATTAAGCTTCATTACATCCAGTTACTGCATGCAAATGGTACCAGTTTGGTGTAACGGCCCTTGTGGACTGCACTGAAGATGATCATACAGATTTGCTGGGGTTATAGAGGCGCTTCTCAGTGGCAGGGCGGTCCCTGGGGGTACAACCTGGGGGGCGGATGATCCCTGCCAAATACAGGAACACTTTTACTTTTACTACCATGCACACACACACACACACACACACACTCACACACACTCACACACACTCAGTTTGGGGTGACGGTTGACCCTTTAATAGCCAAAACAACAGTGGTTAGCTAAAGTCTGGACTTGTGACCTCAAGAGTACCGTTTACACTCACTGTCCAATCTGACCGAGGTTATGAGGATCTGCCATGAAGAGAGGGATAAACTGCCTAAATCCAGGCCTGCAGAGAAGAAGATGAAAGAAGACTTGGACTGTATTTGCTGCTAAAGGGGCGTCTGCAGAATACTTTCAGTAATGAATGTTTACAGAAAACTCTCTGTGTGTGTGTGTGTGTGTGTGTGTGTGTGTGTGTGTGTGTGTGTGTCAGTGCTGCATTGTTGGCGGTTCAGAGGAAGCGTTCTTATCAGTCGGCGTGATGCTTATCTTCTCTCCTCTTACCTGAAACAATGCGGTGACCTCACAGATTCCACGAATTCCTTCATCTCGTTCCACCACAAGTTTCACAACAAACCCGAGACTTCACCTTCGGAAAGAAAAAGTCAGGGGGGGATCAGGGCGAGCTAAAGGTCAAGTCTAGAGATCACTCAAACTGCTGGTTTATACTCCATCAAAAATAAAAAGGAAAGAATGAAACCACTCCCATCAAAACAGAAACGTTACAGCGTACTGATCCGGCGATCAGGCTGAATATTTCTGGATTGATTTGTGGACGTAAAGCATGATGGGTAGCAGATTTACTGCTGTACAGTAGGGGGTCAATCATTCAGGCCTGTACTGTTTTCTTGGTGCACACCACACCCACAAGTAGACCAGAGAATTACATAACTAATCACATGCTTCCAGCTTCCACAACAACGTCATTTGCAGTTCGGTATGAAGGAACCTGAATAACCTGAACAGAGCTCTAACCTTAAGCCTGGTTACTACTTTTGGGAAGAATTGGAATGCTGACTGTGAGCCAGGGTTTCACTACCTGACCGTCCTGAGGCCCTTTTAAGTAACCAAGCACAGAACCCTTTGCAGAAGAAAGGAGGACGTCTTCGCTCACTGATTCGGACCAGGACGCCCGCTAACCTCCGGCGTCCACATACTTTCTATCACAGCACGTAGATCTCTGTGGTGACGGATGTAAACCAGTCCTGTAAACCAGTCCTGTAAACCAGTATCAGCTCAGTGCTGGTGCGCCGATGTTCCACTGGGGCGATACGATTGTGTCTGGGTGTCGGGAGAACCATCGGCATCGCAATGCGACCCGGCGACATTCCATCGCAGTGTGTTCGCATACGTTCACGTTCCAGTCGCGACCACGCCCAAGTCAGCGCGGTTACCGACCCGGGACGTGTCCCAAATCACACGGAAGGTTGATATATCGGAATGTAACTGGAGAATGTGGGATTGATTGGCGTCCTGTCCGGGGACACTGGATAAATGGTACTGCACTGCGCCATTCTGGTTAAGGTGCTGAACTAGTAATCAGAAGATCGCTGGTTTAAGCCCCACCACTGCCAGGTTGCCACTGTTGGGCCCTTGATCAATTGCTCATACTGTGTAAGTCGCTTTGGATAAAACCGTCCGCCAAATGCTGGAAATGTGTAAATACGGATTCTGCTGAAACAGGAAAGCACTTTCCTTAAACTGTTGCCTCAAAATTATAGATATAAAATAAATAAACGGGTGTGGCTGAAACACCCGAGCTCAATTCCTAGAAACGTTTAGCCATGTTTAGGGCCCTACCTAATTCACAGCCTAATTCACAATGAGCAATTTGCTGTAAAATTCAAAATATAAGGTTTGTGTTTAGTGATTTAACATTTTTAATAAGTATGAGGCGTCCGAGCGATCATACGATAATGAAGTTAGTGTAACAGACGATTCTGTGCTGTAGTGTTTGATGTGTGTTTACATATTGAAGAATTTTGTCCCTTTGTGGATCCATAATGAATATGAAGGTGTGTTTCTCTTCACACGTGATCGTCTCTGTGCTGCACCTCAAAAGAACAAAGCAGTAAAGTTTTCTGTAACTCGGCCACTCTAAAGACGCTCGGTAACACCAGCGACCCTACGGCAATTCAGTTAGCAATCGGTTAGTCAAAATGTACAAGATGTGGAAGTAAAGCATCTAGTAAGGGAGCTGTGCTGTGTATCGTGGCTTAATTTATTCTATCATTTAATCTATAAGCATAATTTAATGACACGTGAAATGTGGCTCTTTTCTTTAAAAATCCCTGAAATCTGTGAATTTATTATGCTTTAAATATACTGTACATCCTTACTGTCCCAACTTTTTTTTAAATTGGGTTGTAAAACTGTGCACTGATCCAAGAGTAGAAAATCTGCTTCATCCGAGCACACTTTGCGATGTTCAGTAATTTTGGGACACGTTCGTTTACTCTTTACAGTCACTAAGAGCGTCAGACGGACATCATAAGTAGGGCTGCCGCGATTGGTTGATCTAGTCGATGCATTGTTTTAAAACTATGTTTATAAATTATCCTTTTTCATTTCCACACATATAAGCGTTCATATGATTCCCTCAGCACTACTCGCCGTGTGCAGGACCTCAGTCGTATCTGCTCCGGTCACTGGTTGGCGGCATTAAGCGCCGTCTTAAAAAACACCGTCTGCAGCCGTCAGAGGACAATTGTAGAGCTTTCAAATAAAAGATCAAAGTTTTCCACGACCCAAATCATCCAAAGTTTGGTAATACTTAAAACTGGTACAGAACTAAAAGCTGGTTTGTTCACTGTGTAAAGCTTTGATGGTACCACAGCAGCACCGGCGCCGTGCTGCACGTCTATATTACCGTATTCCTTACAGCTGCGATTTTTACGGTTGCTGTGGAGCTCAAAGCACATAAATCTTCTCATGTGAATGCGCCGGTAACAGCGTAACACTCAGCACCGTGTTTACATGGTTTAAAATGTGCAGTGAGTGTTGAGTGAATGTGGAGGTTAGAATCTGGGATCGTTCTGTCGTTACCGTACGCTGGACTTAATGAGACGCGGCTACATCTAACTATTTTATCTCTGCTATAAGGTGAAGCACGTTGCTGTGTGTACAGAACAGCATTAACACGAGCTGCACTCTGTTTAATATGGAGCGCTGGAGAATGTGATGATATGAACATAAACCCTGTTTACATTTAGTTCTGGGTTAGATTATTATCATCTACAGTTTAGTGTTAGAATAAAAGAAGATTAAATGAGATTCTGAATTATATGTTTTGAAGAAAAATGAATCGTTTAGATTAATCGACTAATCGATAAAATTGTCTATAGATTAATGGATAGAAAAATCGTCGTTAGTGGCGGCCCTAATCACAATGTGAAACGTGTGTTCTCCTCAGAAAGCAGTTTATCACCGTTTGCTTGCACAGATTTCACATAAATATGAGACATTCTTGACATTCTGATTTACAGACACACACAGGGATCGTCTCAACAATGTGGGGACACAATAACCGGACCGGCAGCATCTCAGAGGAGCACGTCCACAGGCGCAATTCCAAAAATCTGTCTTACGTGATTCCTATCAGTCAACAGTCGGCCACGAGGCTGGAAGGATCGATAGCAACGAGGTCCAATCCCCTACTCAACTTCACCAGCACAGCTACAGTAATAGTTGAATGTAAACCTAGAACATCCAGCGACAGTTCGAGGCTTCATGTTCCCAAATACTAAAAAACTCCTCCGTGTTTTGACCCCCCACTGCATCCACACAATTGGCCGTTAGTTTTCCAATCTCATTTCCCCCGAGTCGTGTTTTTAGCTGCTTTACACTTCCACATCTTGAACATTTTGACTGAACGATTGCTAACTGAATTGCTGTAGGATTGCTAGGATGCCTCATAGTGCAGATTAACCAGTAAATGTGAGGCACTTGAACGCTGCACGAATAAAAAACGTTAAATCACTAAACACAAACCTTAATAATAAAGTATAATAAACAAATATTCAACACTTGAGTATATAAACATGTTTCCAAAAATATGGGACAGGGACGTGTTCACCAAAGTGTTACACCACCTCTACTCTTCCACTACAAAACCACACAGTTGTTATTAAGGATGTGTGTTTGTTTGTTTATTAAGATTATAACATCATGTTTTACACTTTGGTTACATTCATGACAGGAACGGTAGTTACTCATTACACAAGATTATATCGAACACAGTCTTGGACAATTTAGTGTCTCCAATTCACCTCACTGCACGTCTTTGGACTGTGGGAGGAAAATGGAGCGCCCGGAGGAAACACACGCAGACACGGGGAGAACATGCAAACTCCACACGGAAAGGACCCGGACCGCCCCACCTGGGGTTCGAACCCAGGACCTTCTTGCTGTGAGGCGACAGTGCTACACACACGCCTATTAGGGATGTAATGATACACTCTACCCACGATGCGATGTGATGCGATTCATGATACGATTTTTTTCCCGAATTTAAAAAGAAAAATTAAATTAAAGACAAATTAGACCAAGTTTCCTTTAATTCTTTCTCTTTAAAAAAATAAAATACAGCCGCTCAGGTGGCACAGCGGTAAAGTACACTAGTGCACCAGAGTTGGGGTTTCGAATACATCGTATCGAATCTCAGCTCTGCTTTCCGACTGGGCGGGGCGGCTGCATGAACAACGATTGGCTGTTGTTCAGGGTTAGAGGGTAAGAAAGTCGGATCATAGGTCCTCATAACTGGTGCGACTGATGGCGCCTGCACAGGGCTGAGGAATAATGCTGATAGGGGTGTGGCCCTCCGTACACAGTGCCCGTCAAGTGTATGAACTTGACTCGTGCAGGTGAAAAATGCAGCCTGTACTGACTGTACGTGCCGGAGGGGGCGTATGTCAGTCGAGAGGCGTCCTCAGTCAGCGGTGAAGGGTCGAATCAGTATAGAGGAGCAATCAGGGGAACTGGACACGACTAGATTAGGGGATAAAATTGGGGGGGGGGGGTCCTGTGTTTGTGCTTATCTTTTATTTATCTAAATAATGAATGTCCTTTTATTTCTGAAGTAGGTGCAAACTATGCAAAACAGTGCTGCACAAATAAATTTGGCTGGAAAATTCAGAACCTGGCAACCCTGCAGTGACGTCAACCAGGCAAGGTGAATAGCGCCAGCGCCCTCTGCTGTTTAAAGTGAATATCGATTAATTGTACATGTAAACCGACGTGAATCGATATTTAACTCTCCTGTGGTGCATCGTTACATCCCTAGTTGTTACACGTGCAGAATGTGGATTGGCGTCACTTGTTACGTATTCACCTCTGTCCCAACTTTTTGGGAATGTGTTGCAGGCGTGTATAGGTGCACCCCGTGCTGCAAACCTTCTTTTTGGATGACAGCACTTCTATACATACTGCTGAGATCCTCCACGGGGGGTTTGATGGACATCAGGTCGTCGAGCTTGACGTTCTCCACCATCGCTAGAGTAAATAAAGAAACGTACAACATCAGCTTCCCAAAATATAAATCTAATATAAGTACATGGACACTTTAGGGTATTTCTGTCACGTTCGTTGTTTTCGGGTGTATGAAACCAAACCGAATTTCACACCAAACTTCACACCTTCACACCAACACGAATACACCAATTTAGGATGAATTAGAAGACATCAGTGTCCAACATCAGTGCCCAATTTGACACCCAAGTTCTTGTGGTAAGAAGGGGGAGGAAACTCCATGTTAACACCCACGGTTTTAAAATGACATCAGGTGTCCATAAACTTTTACTTTCATTATTAATGACCCTGTGGTGTGTTGGACTGTGTGTTGGTTATAATCCATCGGTTGTGACTAATTCTGTTCTTGGTGGCGTCATTGTGGGTTTAAACCTTTTATTTACTGGAACTCGTAACCACAAGAGTCCAGATACTTCTGCACAACTGATCAATGTGAGAAACACGAACGGTAGGATGTCATACATATGGTTCATGTACACTATATGGACAAAAGTATTAGGACACCCACTTCTAATTACTGAATTCATATGGTTTAGCCACATCAGTTGCTAAAAATCAGCGCCCAGCCGTACAAATGCGGTCTTCTTTTAACTATATATATATACGTGTATATACATACATATATATACACCGATCAGCCATAACATTAAAACCACCTCCTTGTTTCTACACTCACTGTCCATTTTATCAGCTCCACTTACCATACAGAAGCACTTTGTAGTTCTACAATTACTGACTGTACTCCATCTGTTTCTCTACATGCTTTGTTACCCCCTTTCATGCTGTTCTTCAATGGTCAGGACCCCCACAGGACCCCCACAGAGCAGGTACTATTTAGGTGGTGGATGATTCTCAGCACTGCAGTGACACTGACATGGTGGTGGTGTGTTAGTGTGTGTTGTGCTGGTATGAGTGGATCAGACACAGCAGCGCTGCTGGAGTTTTTAAACACCTCACTGTCACTGCTGGACTGAGAATAGTCCACCAACCAAAAATATCCAGCCAACATTGCCCCGTGAATAGGGTTTGAACAGTTTGGTTGGATGAATTGGGACGATGATTGTGAGCCAGGCCTTCTTGTTTAATATCAGTGACTGACACTTGAGGTGCTCTTTTTTTTTAATGGACATGAATCCCCACAGACACACTCCAATTTTTTGTGAAGTGCCTTCCACGAAATGTGTTGTCTGAGCTCATGGTCAGGTGTCCACATACTTATGTGCCCTATTGTGCACGTCAGATTAAGCTGTGATACTCTGTGGACCGATGATCAGACTGTATCATGATGGTATCGATCTGACCCTCACGTGGTGGATCCTCCACCTGCTCACCTGCGCGTTCACACCTGATACTTCATGGCATCATCTGTACAGCGGGCAGGTTAGAACCTGATCTCCAGACGCTCAGACCCGAACGTGAGATCAGACAGACGAGGACGCCGGAGCTTTGATGCTCGGGAGGTAGCTGGAGGCTAAAGCTGAGCGCCGAGCATGAACGTGCAGGAACACGTGTGTCTCATCCATGTTCTCCTCCACCTTCACTCATCAGGACGGGAGCGCTGATGGTGCTCCGTATTAAAATCTGAGCCTGGAAGGCATGAGTGATATTTCTCATAAACAGGACGACTGTGTGAACCGGATGAACCAGGATGGGCGTGATGTTTCTCCTGAATTCTGATCATGAACTTCTCTTGACCCGCGATGATCGGAACCCAGAATCAGATTTTTTTTAAACATACGTTTATCATCAAGTTCTTGTTTACATTTACATTTGCTGCATTTAATGGAAGCTTTAATCCAAAGTGATTTACAATTATGACTGTCAGGGGCCCAACAGTGACAGCTTGGCAGTGGTGGGGCTTTAACTGGCAACCTTCTGATTACTAGTCCAGTACCTTAACCACTGAGCTTCCAGTGTCCAATGTTCACGTTCCTTTCAACCAAACTCTTCTTCATTTAGTAGATGCTTTTATCCAGAGCGACTGACAGTACTGTGACAGTATATTGTCTGAGCGATTGAGAGTTAAGGGCCTCGCTTAAGGGCCCAACAGTGACAACCTGGCAGTGGTGGAGCTTGAACTGGCAACCTTTTGATTACTAGTCCTGTACCTTAACCACTGAGTTTCCGGTGTCCAATGTTCACGTTTTTGAATCGACCTTTCCTTCATTTAACCAAAGTGACTTACAGTACTGTGACAGTATACTGTCTAAGCAATTGAGGGTTAAGGGCCTCGCTTAAGGGCCAACAGTGATGGGACGTCCCATCTGCCTCCCAATTCTGTACTTTCATTACATTTACATTTACATTTTCAGCATTTAGCAGACGCTATTATCCAAAGCGACTTACAGTACTGTGACAGTATACAGTCCAAGCAATTGAGGGTTAAGGGCCTTGCTCAAGGGCCCAACAGTGGCAACCTGGCAGTGGTGAGGCTTGAACCGGCAGCCTTCTGATTACTGGACCAGTACCTTAACCACTAGGCTACAACTGCCTACTTTACACACACACACACACACACACACACACACACACACACACACACACACACACACACACACACACACACACACACACACACACACACACACACACGGGGAAGGCAAAGTGGTGGGGCTTGAACAGACAACCTTCTGATTATTGCACCAGTACGCTTTTATTCAAAGTGCCTTACAGTGCTGTGACATCACATGCAAACGTGCATCAGTCCTTAGATTTCAAACATCTAAATGAACGAAAGTGTCCCAAAACATATAGAATTTCCATTAAAGTTGGGACATTTTGTAAAGTTAAATTCTTGATGTGTTTATATTAACAAAATACAATAAAATACACTGAGAATGAACACGCCTCTGATTCTTCTGTTTACTGAGCTCTACAAACGTCTCAACTTTTCTGGAATTGTGGTTCATAAATAAAAGAGTTCATTTGATCTTCTTGAAGCCTCCAGATTCCTCATCAGTGATCAGGATTAAATACAGTTCCTCTCTGTGTCCATATAAGTAGGGCGAGTTTGTTTGGTTCTGTTCTGTTTGGTTCTGTTCTGTTTGGTTCTGTTCTGTTTGGTCCTGTTTGGTTATGTTCTGTTTAGTCCTGTTCTGTTTGGTCCTGTTCTGTTTGGTCCTGTTCTGTTTGGTTCTGTTCTGTTTGGTCCTGTTCTGTTTGGTTATGTTCTGTTTGGTTCTGTTCTGTTTGGTTATGTTCTGTTTGGTTATGTTCTGTTTGGTTCTGTTCTGTTCTGTTTGGTTCTGTTCTGTTTGGTCCTGTTTGGTTATGTTCTGTTTGGTTATGTTCTGTTTGGTTCTGTTCTGTTTGGTTCTGTTCTGTTCTGTTTGGTTCTGTTCTGTTTGGTTCTGTTCTGTTTGGTTCTGTTTGGTTCTGTTCTGTTTGGTTCTGTTCTGTTTGGTGCTGTTCTGTTCTGTTTGGTTCTGTTTGGTTATGTTCTGTTTGGTTCTGTTTTGTTTGGTTCTGTTCTGTTTGGTCCTGTTCTGTTTGGTTCTGTTTGGTTGTGTTCTGTTTGGTTCTGTTTAGTCTGTTTGGTTCTGTTCTGTTTAGTCCCGTTCTGTTTGGTTGTGTTCTGTTTGGTTCTGTTCTGTTTTATTGTGTTCTGTTCTGTTCGGTTCTGTTCCGTAGTAATTGCCCGTGTCTGAGAGACGCTTATAGTCCTGATTTAGCTCCATCTGATTCACTGAAAGCCTCCAGATTCCTCACCAGTGATCAGGTTTAAATACAGTTCTCCTTTGTGTCCACATAATTAGGGCTAGTTTGACTGCACTTGTCAGACTGAGCCAGAAGTCTATGGAGCTCTGAACAGATCTCAGAAAACATGTTTCACCTTACTCAATAAAAGGTAAACCCCAAAACCCACCAAAAAACCAAGAGAGACTGTACAGAAGCATCAAACCGGTACCAGAACCAGTTTGGGTAAATTGAAAGGGGGCGGGGTGGGGCGGGGCTGGAAGATAATGGACATTTGAGCTCCTTAAATGGCGTCCGTATATTTATGAACCAAATAAATGTGTTTCATTCCGAATGTGTTACACAGAGTGAAGCTCGTAAAGCCTGTTAGAGTCTCAGTGTGTGTGTGTGTGTGTTGGGTTTCGGTAGGTGTGTGTGTGTGTGTGTGTGTGTGTGTGTGTGCGCGCAGTAGAACCTGTTTGGTCGCTCGCTCTGCAGCACTATGAGTGATCGAGGATCTGAGGGACTGAATCAGAACCAGCAGGAGTTTAGAGAGGAGAAGATCTGCTGAGGAACCTGCTCACAACATCAGCACCACCAGGTCAGACCCATGCCTTTATATATCATTACTACTGTTATATAGCTTTATTATTGTTATATATCATTATTATTATATTACTATAATTACAGATAATTATTACTATTGTTTATCATAATTACTATAATTATTTAATCATTATTTTTATTATTGTTGTTAATATATATCATTATTATTACACACCACATGGACAAAAGTATTGGGACGCCCTCCTAATTATTCACTTCAGATATTTCAAACACACCCAGTCCTATCAGGTGTATAAAATCAATTCTATAAAATAAATGATACGCCTCCAAATAAGTGGCAACAGTTTGGGGAAGGCTGTTTCCCATTCCTTCAGTATGACAGAGTAGCTCCATAAAGACGTGGTTTGGTTTGGTTTGGTTTAATAGGTTTGGTGTGGTGATATTAAACAGAGCTCTGACCTTTAACATGACTGACTGAACAGGCAGAGATTCCCACAGGCACACTCCTCCCTCTACAAAATCTTCCTAAAAATGTAAAGAGTGAATGAATACCAGTAGTTTTGGAACAACAAAGCTTATTATCAGGTGTCCGGATACTTTTGACCATACAGTGTATATGATTAAGTATCCGTGCACTCTTGTTACTGGAGTGATTGCTGCAGCGCGTCGGTTTCTGTGACTGAACGATCGTATTACGAACGTCTCTCTTCTTTCATTTTCCGACAATCTGACGGGTTAATAAGAACATGCTGACCCTGGTCGCTGTGAAACCACTGTTCCACATAGAGCTGCAGTCAAACTAGCCCTATTTACATCAGCACAAAGTCACCAGCCGTAATACACCTAAAAACACCGGCTGGAGGGAATCGCAATCATCACAACCCATTTACACACTCACACAGGCACACTAGGGCAGTTTAGAGCAGCCAATCCACCTTCTGCATGTGCACCTCTTAGAAGGGAGGTGAGGAAAGCCAAAGCACAGCGAGATGATAATTATAATGAGGAGGAGGAAATGATTATATAAATTTAGGAGAAATGAAACAATAAAAATGATTGACATGCATTCATACGTTATGTAATTATAATTAATGAACAATTATAATGAATTATAATGAACGATTATGATTGCAGCAGGTATTTGTTGAGTTTAGGGCTCATTGAAGGACAATCAGGACTAATCTGGGACTTTTCTAATGATTTTTATCAAGTTTAACACAATTTTTTCACTTTTTGCATCCAACTTTGGGACGTACTCGATTCCCATCTACTCTCCGGTGACCTCTGTCTGAAGCTTAACGTCTACGCTGGCCGAGGAGTGCCCTTAGGCTGGCACACACCATCTTTACTGTAGTCGGCAGTGGATTTACACCGTGGAGGCTCCGCCCTAAAAGCGAAAGATTCTGACACACAGCAGACATGATAGAAACCTCACATAAGGACCTGAGGGACATCATCAGTCCAGTCCTGCTCACTATGTATGTACAGTGGTAGCCTAGTGGGTAGAGCTTTGGGCTGTCAACCGCTATGCAGCCACTGTTGGGTCCTTGAGCAAGGCCCTTAACCCTGTCTGCTCCAGGGGCGCCGTACGTTGGCTGACCCTGCGCTCTGACCCCAGCTTTCAAACAGGCTGGGATATGCGAAGAAGGAATTTCATTGTACTGTACACATGTATATATGACAAATACAGGATATCTTATCTCATCTTACAAATGCACCCCGCCCACCCACACCCCCAGCAAAAGTGATTCAGACCAGTGGTCCCCAACCACCGCGCCGTGGACCGGTACCAGTGCGTGGGTCATTTATTACCGGGCCATACAGAAAGAATGAATAATTAGAGACGCACAGAATCAGAAGGTTTCTAGTTCTTCTGTAGAACTTTCATCATTTTCAAGACGTTTTGCACTCAAAAACATCCCACTGCTCATGTTAAGCGTCGCCACAGCTCATCGTTTGTAGTTTAGCCTAGTGGTTAAGGTACTGGACTAGTAAGCAGAAGGTCGCTGGTTCAAACCCCACCTCTGCCAGGTTTCCACTGTTGGGCCCTTGAGCAAGGCCCTTAACCCTCAATTGCTCAGCCTGTATACTGTAAGTCGCTTTGGATTAAAGCGTCTGCTAAATGCAGAAAATGTAAATGTTTGTCCGCATTTTTAATTTGGCTCTTCCTGGCGTGACCCTCCTGTCTATCTGGGCGGGGAGCAACACTAAAGGTGCCCAACTGGAGATTAGAACCCCTGGAGCTCTAAGGATTATGCCACACCCACACCAGCTCACACAGCAGTTCAATAATGGAACGTTAGAGTCGGTTTACGGAAGGGCGTGGTGGCACGGGTTGGAGTCTCACCTCGGGTCACTGTGAGTCCTCCCAAAACATGCAGAAGTTGGATTGGTTGGTGTGTATTTGTTACCCTACAGCTACTGTTCCACCTGGTAATTGAGGTCCTCACTCAAAGGCCCAACAGAGACGACCTGGCGTTGGTGTGGCTTGAACCAGCAACCTTCTGATTACTAGTCCAGTACCTAACTCACTGCTGCCTTGGGATCAGTGAAAATGCGCCTTTCATTTCCATTTTATTATTTTACCACCACTGGTTATCCTGGTCCCCAGGAACACTGGGCGCTAGGTCATCATAGGGATTTGACCATACCCCCACATCCCCCACACACAGCCAATCATGTCTAGGGTCCATTCGAACCCAGATGTGCACTGTGGAGGACGTGATATTTAACCCGAGAGCTTGACTGTACGCTGCAGTAAACACGTCTCTTAACACGTCCATTGTTGTTTACTGCCGGAGCAGCTTGTTTGTTTATATTCCTTCCACATTCTAAACATTACGTTTCCACCTGACTGCTTCAGCGCCTCGGTTCGTGTCTTCAATGGTTGAAAGTATCTCAGGTGTTGAGATGTGATGAGCCACACCCTTTTTATTCTATATAAACGAGTTTTAATGAATGTGTGTGTGTGTAAAATATGCAGTAGGACTCTACACAATAATCTACACGGGCAAGTTTTACCCCTTTACCTCCAACACAACACCCAACATTCATACCTCACATTCCATCAGCATGATCCCCACACACACACACACACACACACACGCAGTATAATTAGTGTTTAAAGGTAAGAACTGAGGGTGTAATGAGTGTTTTTGTTAGTACCGGGGTTTGGATCTGCAGCTCTCGGTTGATATTGTATGAATGTGTCAGTAACATCTGATTTATTCCAACATCTGGATGAACTTTCAGCTGAAACTGAGCAGCAGTGACCAGGTTCCTGTAAACAAACAAACCAACAAACAAACCAAATACAAACAACATCAACATAAACAGTAAACAGTATATATACTGTATATATTTATATACACTGATCAGCCATGACATTAAAACCACCTCCTTGTTTCTACACTTATCGTTCATTTTATCAGCTCCACTTACCATATAGAAGCACTTTGTAGTTCTACAATTACTGACTGTAGTCCATCTGTTTCTCTACATGCTTTGTAACCCCGTTTCACCCTGTTCTTCAATGGTCAGGACCCCCACAGGACCCCCACAGAGCAGGTATTATTTAGGTGGTGGATGATTCTCAGCACTGCAGTGACACTGACATGGTGGTGGTGTGTCAGTGGGTGTTGTGCTGGTATGAGTGGATCAGACACAGCAGCGCTGCTGGAGTTTTTAAACACCGTGTCCACTCACTGTCCACTCGATTAGACACTCCTACCTAGTCGGTTTCACCTTGTAGATGTAAAGTCAGAGACGATCGCTCATCTATTGCTGCTGTTTGAGTCGCTCATCTTCTAGACCTTCATCAGTGGGCACAGGACGCTGCCCACGGGGCGCTGTCGGCTGGATATTTTTGGTTGGTGGACGATTCTCAGTCCAGCAGCGACAGTGAGGTGTTTAAAAACTCCAGCAGCGCTGCTGTGTCTGATCCACTCATACCAGCACAACACACACTAACACACCACCACCATGTCAGTGTCACTGCAGTGCTGAGAATCATCCACCACCTGAATAATACCTGCTCTGTGGGGGTCCTGATCATTGGAGAGGTATGTAGAGAAACAGGTGGACTACAGTCAGTAATTGTAGAACTACAAAGTGCTTCTATATGGTAAGTGGAGCTGATAAAATAGACAGTGAGTAGAAACAAGGAGGTGGAAACATGTTATGGCTGATCGGTGTATATATCTATACATTTACATTTTTCTTTTGGTTGCTCTTGTATTTAGGTGTCGCCACAGTGGATCTGATCCTCATATCAGACTCGGCACAGTTTTTATACCCGATGCCGTCCTATTTCGTCCTATCTGGGCTTGGGACCTGCACTGAGAGCACTGACAAGTGCACCGTTTCAGCCACCATCCTCTCCCTCGGACATCCAATCATGTCCATCCATGTAGACGCCCGACTGGCAGATAGCACAGCTGAGATTTGGAACCCTGGATGCTCAGATCTCAGCAGTAGTGGGTTTAATGCCACCTGAGTGCCCAGTACCTATGCTAGCGTGTGTATGTTTGGATGTATAACGTACGAGTCCACGTTTGCTGCTCGGTTTGAACCCGGTTGTTTATCTGTGGTAGTTGTTGTTAGTTCTACTTGATCTGATCTGAGCACTGGGTGCTTTTTTATAGTGTAAACGTTCCTTCTGCTGTAGAGGAATGTGAGAGGTGAAAGGGTGAGGAATCCATCCTGCAGCATTTTTATAACTGGCTGTGCAGCATTGCTGAATGATTCACTCCAAACCAGAGCTGAACACGCCACCAAGTTCTGAATAAACCTGCTCTACCACCCAAAATACCTACACATGGACGGACTGAGGCTGACGTCTCCAGGGTTCCTGTGGTATCTGATATTAGGGATCATCATGCTGTACGTCCTGGTGCTGCCGTTTCCCTGCTGTCCTTAAGGTTTTGGAGAAAATAGGACTCATTAAACGTTCTTCTGTTGCTCTGATGAGTAGTTCTGATGCCAGTTGTTGTGCCACATTCACCTCATCATCAGGATTAAAATCCTCTGCAGCTCTCTAAACGCCTCTCAGTCGTCTGAAACTGAACCGTCCTCAACGTGTTGAATTAAACTCTTTGGGTTGGTTTCCCAGACAGGGATTAAGGCTAGTCCAGGACTACATTTTGCTTTAAATGGAGAATCTCCATTCAAAATGCTGTGTAGTCTAGGACTAGGCTTAATCCCTGTCTGGGAAACCAACCCTTTATTTCCTTGTTCGCTCCGTCCTAATAAGACATTTTCTCTGTATTAGAAAATGGTTACAGCTTTGAGCGATTACTTCTGCCTGGTTTCTTAATCGCGCCCCAAATCTGGTAGAGGATTGTGATTTGACGGTTATTTCTTTTCATTATGGCACAAATACAGCACTGCTTGGACTTAAATACCCAGTAAAATACTACTACAGCTGAACATGTAATTCCAGCACGCATCGTAGCTTATAGTTTAATATACGGGGCGGTTACAGGATTTGAGGTTTTGGATTTTTTGTGGAATTAAGGTTTAACTGAATGAAGGTTTGATTATTAACACCCACAGGTGGATTAGGAACCCTATAAAATGCCCTGCCATTCATGTTCATGTAGAATTGGTCAAGCAGTACATTTACATTTACGGTATCTAGCAGATGCTCTTATCCAGAGCGACTTACAGAAGTGCTTCCATAGTAAACATTCCCGTCTCTAGTTTAAGTACAACAGTCCAAGAACACAAATCTGCTAAAACCTGTTAGAACCAACGTGTATTATTTATTTATTTTGCAAGAAATGAATTAGTATTAGTGAGTGTTAGTAAGTAAGTACAAGTCAGTGTAAGTGCTCAGTAAAAAGGTGATGAAGGTTTTTAATCGTTTTGTAAACAGCGAGAGACTCAGATGTTCGGACAGACAAAGGAAGTTCGTTCCACCACTTGGGTGCCAGAACAGAGAAGAGCCTTGATGCTCGTCTTCCTTTAGTCCTGGGTAGAGGATCAAGTCGAGCGAGACTAGTGGCTCGGAGGTTGTGCGGTACAGAGCGGGGCTTTATTAGACCACGGAGGTAGCTTGGGGTGGCTCCATTTTTGGCTTTGTAGGCGAGCATCAGAGTTTTAAACTGAATGCGTGCAGCTACAGGAAGCCAATGTAGAGAACGCAGCAGTGGGGTGATGAGGTGGCAGCAGTGGGGTGATGAGGTGGCAGCGGTGGGGTGATGTGGCAGCGGTGGGGTGATGAGGTGGCAGCAGTGGGGTGATGAGGTGGCAGCAGTGGGGTGATGAGGTGGCAGCAGTGGGGTGATGAGGTGGCAGCGGTGGGGTGATGTGGCAGCGGTGGGGTGATGAGGTGGCAGCAGTGGGGTGATGAGGTGGCAGCAGTGGGGTGATGAGGTGGCAGCGGTGGGGTGATGAGGTGGCAGCGGTGGGGTGATGATGTGGCAGCGGTGGGGTGATGATGTGATGATGTGGCAGCGGTGGGGTGATGATGTGGCAGCGGTGGGGTGATGAGGTGGCAGCGGTGGGGTGATGTGGCAGCGGTGGGGTGATGAGGTGGCAGCGGTGGGGTGATGTGGCAGTGTTTAGGTTAAAGACCAGGCGAGCAACTGCATTTTGAATGAGCTGTAAGGGTTTAATCGTGGACGTGGGAGCTCCTGCCAGGAGGGAGTTGCAGTCGTCCAACCGTGAGATTACAAGTAACTGCACCAGAATCTGAGGAGCTTCCATGGAGAGAAATGGACGAAACTTCTTGATGTAGAGGAGGAACCGGCACCATCTTGTCATGTTGGCTACATGAGCAGTAGAATTGCATGTCCATCAGACTTTGGCCATTAATCTATAGGATTGCAATCAGACAGTGATTACTTTTCATTATGGCACGAATACAGCACTGCTTGGACTAAAATACCCAGTAAAATACTACATAGACCAAAACAGGAGCCAATGTGGTGCTCAACAACTAAACACGCTGATTCCAACACGCATCGTAGCTTATAGTTTAATATACGGGGCAGTTACAGGATTTGGGGTTTTGGCTTTTTTATTTGATTACTAACTGCCCATCAGGTGGACAGGGGACCTTAGGAAATGCCCTGCCTTTCATGTTCATGTAGAAGATTTTAATTTTAATTTTGTATAAAAAAAATGGATTTTAGGGTTTAGTTTTGAACTATTTATGAATCTTTCGATATTACTTTGCACTTCGGTGCTTGTACTCAAATTAAAAGTCTTTTTTTATCGTTGGTCCAGTAGCAGAATTGCATGTCCATCTAGGATTAAGACTGGACAGCAGTTACTTGTCATTATGGCACAGATACTTGGTTACAGCACTGCTTGGACTAAAATACAATGAATTTACTGCATTGAAATCGAGTCGGACCATTTTAAGCTGCTTTGTGTTCAATTCTGACCCCAATTCAGCGTTTCGTTCTTTTAAATACAAACCTACACGTGTGGTTTTTCAGTTAAGAGCTTGGGCGACGTTACAGGATGGATTTTGTTTGTCATTTTGGCACGTGTCCTTGGAAAAGCAACGACGTGTGTATTGCATTTTAATTTGCCGCTGATCCCTCTCCATACTCTCGTGCACCGGTGCGGTGCGACAGGATAGGCATGGACACGGGTATTTTTGGGGTGGTTTTAATGTTTTGGCTCATCTGTGTATAATATAGGGATCGCCGTAAGACTTTCTAACTGTGTTTAAATCATCAAGACTACAAATAAAACAATTAAATATACTGCGAATCTATCTATTAAAATACCACAGTAAATTCATGATTACTGCACCATGACTTTGCATTTTGGTGCTTGTACTTAAATTAAAAGTCTTTTTTATTATATTTTTTTCCCAGAGTGCTTTTGGACCTTCCCTGTGTGATATGCAGATGTAAACAGAATTAAAAGAAAATGGTAAGTACGTCTATGTCATTGATCCAGGGCAGTTGTAGCCTACTGGTTAAGGTACTGGACTAGTAATCGAAAGGTCAATGGTTCAAGCCCCACCACTGCCAAGTTGCCACGGTTGGGCCCTTGAGCAAGGCCCTTAACCCTCAATTGCTTAGACTGTATATTGTCACAACTGTAAATGCTGAAAATGTAAATGTAATCCAATGTTTCATTCTACGCTGTATTAATTCATTATTACGCTGGACAGTACGAGCTCAGTGGATAGAACTTTGGGCTATCAATCGAAAAGTTGTGGGTTTAAATCCCAGCTCTGACCACTGCTAGATTTTTAAGCAAAACCATTGAAACACTGGAAGGCGCTACAGGGTTCCTGCTTTTCCAAGTGCCATTGTTGTATTAAATAATTACTACCCCCCTACTTCAATATCATAGTAAAACTAAAGTGCAATAACTTTACAAATCATGCAAAACCTCGCCCTTTTTTTTATATACTTTCTCTTTTTATACTTTAAGACCTTAATATTTAAGGACCTAATTGTCGTGTGCAAGAAGTTGCACAGAACATTTGATTGTATTCTATATTCAATGACAATAAAGGCATTAATTCATTCAGTCATTAACCCTGTAATCTAATGTCTGACCCTGCGCTCTGACCCCAGCTTCCAAACAAGCTGGTACATGTGGTAAAAGTACTATAGTACTGAACATGAGTATATTTCTATACATGAGAAATAAAGACGCTCTATTCTGTTCTTTTCTCTTACAGAACGGGGAAATTCGAACCTCGGGCCTTTCAGCCAGCGACTTATTGAACATGGGAATGAGGAAGTCAGCAGTCAGCCTGGGCGAGGGTAACCATCACACCTCAGCTTTATCACGGTACTGTACCACGTGGTTCCCGTCACTCACCGAATGTCTCCGCCTGCTTTTCAGATGATCAGATCGTGGCCGCCACCATCAAACTGGATCAGCTGAGTAAAGAAGATCAGCTGAAGTTCTTTGAGATCATTCAGCCGTATGACAAGAACCTCGAACTGAAGACCAAGACCGGAGCGCAGGCCAACGTGGTACGCAACATCTGAACACGCTTCCAACACGCACCAGAGCTTATAATGAAACTTCTGAAAGATCTTCAGGCTCACTAATAAATCCTGAGGTTTAATATATGAGGGAGATGAACTGAATGAAGGTTTGATTACTAACTGCCCCCCAGGTGGATTAGGGACCCTAAGCAACTGCCCTGCCATTCATGTTCATGTTGTTGGTCAAGCAGTAGAATTGCATGTCTAGAAATCTATGGGAAATAATTGGGAAATTGATGGGAAATTGTAGGGAAACTGATGGGAAATCCATGGTAAATTGATGGGAAATCATTGGGAAATTGATCTAAAAATAAATAAATGGGAAAGTACTGGGAAATTGATGTGAAATCGATGGGAATTTGATGGAAAATCAATTAGAAGTTGATGGTAAATTGATGGGAAATGGATTGGGAATTTATAGAAAATTGATAGGAAATTGGGAAAATGATGGAAAATTGATGGGAAATTGATAGGAAGTCGATAGGAAATTGATGGGAACTTGATAGTAAATTGATGGAAAATTTATAGGAAATTAATGGAAAATTGATGAGAAATTGATGGGAAATCCACAGGCTCCATGGTTCCTTTAACCCAATGGACGTATTTTAGAGCATTTAGCAGACACTTTTATTTAAAGACTTATAGACAAATAAATAATAACTAAAGACAAATAAAATGCAATTGAGTGTCAAGGGCCTTGCTGAGGGGCCCAACAGTGACAAATTTGGCAGTGATGGGGCTTGAAACAGCAACCTTCTCCTCTCTAGCCCTGTACCTTACAGTTGTAACCAACTTAAATGCAACTATTGCAAGTGAGGGCCTTGCTTAGGCTCCCAAAAGTGGTAACCTGGCAGTGATGGTGCTAAAACCAGCCAGTGAATTTGTCAGCATGAGACGTTTATAAACCTCTGAATTGTGTATGTGAAATTAGATCAAAAAGGATGGAGGTCCAGGCTGAGTCTCAGCATTAGGGAGATGTTCTTGGCATCGTCACCCTTGGCTTGCTTGTTTAGCTTGAAACAGGTTCTCTAATGTTTCTTCTGACTCGACTTGACCTTCTTCCCGTGACCTCTTCCTCTGTTTGCTTCCTTTAGAGCGTTGCCGACTTACTTCTGAAAGGAAGAGCTCCAGCGTTTCAAGGACCATCAGCGGAACTCAACGGGCTGAGCGGGAACCTTTCAGCTCCGTCAATCAATGGAGAATTTCCAAATGTTTACCTGAAGGGTTCCACACCTGAGCTAGGACACCCCGACCTGTCGATTGGGGACAGTGGCAAGTTCTCAATGCCAACCATCGGCATGTCCGGTCCCAAACTCAAGGGTGCTAATCTCGATGGTACCATCTCTTCTCCAGACGTCTCGGCAGACCTTCAGAGGCCCGATCTTTCCTTTAAACCCCCAAAGTTTCAGATGCCGAGCTTCAGCAGTGCCTCTGGTGTAGATCTCAAAGCACCCAATGCAGAGCTGAAAGCCCCAAACCTGAGGGTAGATGTTCCTGATGCTGACATTGGTGCAGGAAAATGGGGACTCTCAATGCCTAAGGTAAAGTCACCGAGCATCAACACACCAGAGGTTGACCTCTCTTTGCCAAAGGCAGACCTCAAGACCCCCAATGTTGGTATAAATTCACCTAACGTTAACCTGAAAGGTCCTGGACTTGACGTTGATGCTCCAAAACTCAACATGGACTCCCCATCTGGTAAAATCAAGTGGCCCAAATTTAGGAAAAACAAAGGAGACTTCGATGCAGATGTTAAGACTCCAGAGGTGAACCTGTCTGCACCTAAAGTGAAAGCAAACGTCAACGCCCCAAATGTAGACCTTAACCTTCCAAAAGGTGATCTTAGGGGCCCTGGTTTGGATGTTAATGCACCGTCTGGAAAAATAAAGGGCTCAAACCTAAAACTGCCCAAATTCAGTCTGACAGGGCCAAAAGTCAAGGGCCCAAAAGTTGATGCAGACCTACAGGGAGACCTCAGAGGACCCAATCTTAACATGAATGCACCCAACCTAGATGTAAACCTGCCCAAGGGAAGGGTCCAGGGTCCCAATGTGGATCTAAACATCCCAAACGTTGACGCACCATCTGGGAAGATAAAGGGTCCAAACCTAAAACTACCCAAATTCAGTCTGACAGGGCCAAAAGTCAAGGGCCCAAAGGTTGATGCAAACCTACAGGGAGACCTCAAAGGACCCAATCTTAACGTGAATGCACCCAACCTAGATGTAAACCTGCCCAAGGGAAGGGTCCAGGGTCCTGACGTGGATCTAGACATCCCAGATATTAATGCACCGTCTGGAAAACTAAAGGGCCCAACCCTAAAACTGCCCAAATTCAGTCTGTCAGGGCCAAAAGTCAAGGGCCCAAACGTAGATCTTGATGCAGGCCTCAAAGGACCCAATCTAAACATGAATGCACCCAACCTTGATGTAAACCTGCCCAAGGGAAGTCTGAAGGGCCCTGATGTGGATCTAGACATCCCAGATATTAATGCACCGTCTGGTAAACTAAAGGGCCCAACCCTAAAACTGCCCAAATTTGGTCTGTCAGGGCCAAAAGTCAAGGGCCCAAACGTTGATCTTGATGCAGATCTCAAAGGGCCCAATCTAAACATGAATGCACCCAACCTTGATGTAAACCTGCCCAAGGGAAGTCTGAAGGGCCCTGATGTGGATCTAGACATCCCAGATATTAATGCACCGTCTGGTAAACTAAAGGGCCCAACCCTAAAACTGCCCAAATTTGGTCTGTCAGGGCCAAAAGTCAAGGGCCCAAACGTTGATCTTGATGCAGATCTCAAAGGACCCAATCTAAACATGAATGCACCCAACCTTGGTGTAAACCTGCCCAAGGGAAGTCTGAAGGGCCCTGATGTGGATCTAGACATCCCAGATGTTGATGGACCATCTGGAAAATGGACAATGCCACATGTGAAGATTCCCAATTTTGGTATTTCTGGACCTAAAGTCAAGGGCCCAAACGTTGATCTTGACGCAGATCTCAAAGGACCCAATCTAAACATGAATACACCTGACCTAGATGTAAACCTGCCCAAGGGAAGGGTCCAGGGTCCTGACGTGGATCTAGACATCCCAGATATTAATGCACCGTCTGGTAAACTAAAGGGCCCAACCCTAAAACTGCCCAAATTTGGTCTGTCGGGGCCAAAAGTCAAGGGCCCAAACGTTGATCTTGATGCAGATCTTAAAGGACCCAATCTAAACATGAATGCACCCAACCTTGATGTAAACCTGCCCAAGGGAAGTCTGAAGGGCCCTGATGTGGATCTAGACATCCCAGATGTTGATGGACCATCTGGAAAATGGACAATGCCACATGTGAAGATTCCCAATTTTGGTATTTCTGGACCTAAAGTCAAGGGCCCAAACGTTGATCTTGATGCAGACCTACAAGGGGGCCTCAAGAGACCCAATCTAAACATGAATACACCCAACCTTGATGTAAACCTGCCCAAGGGAAGTCTGAAAGGTCCTGATGTGGATCTAGACATCCCAGATGTTGATGGACCATCTGGAAAATGGACAATGCCACATGTGAAGATTCCCAATTTTGGTATTTCTGGACCTAAAGTCAAGGGCCCAAACGTTGATCTTGATGCAGACCTACAAGGGGGCCTCAAGAGACCCAATCTAAACATGAATACACCCAACCTTGATGTAAACCTGCCCAAGGGAAGTCTGAAAGGTCCTGATGTGGATCTAGACATCCCAGATGTTGATGGACCATCTGGAAAATGGACAATGCCACATGTGAAGATTCCCAATTTTGGTATTTCTGGACCTAAAGTCAAGGGCCCAAACGTTGATCTTGATGCAGACCTACAAGGGGGCCTCAAAGGACCAAATCTAAACATGAATACACCCAACCTTGATGTAAACCTGCCCAAGGGAAGTCTGAAAGGCCCTGATGTGGATCTAGACATCACAGATGTTGATGGACCATCTGGAAAATGGAAAATGCCACATGTGAAGATTCCCAATTTTGGTCTGTCAGGGCCAAAGGTCAAGGGCCCAAACGTTGATCTTGATGCAGACCTACAGGGAGACCTCAAAGGGCCCAATCTTAACATGAATGCACCCGACCTTAAGGTAGGCCTGCCCAAGGGAAGTCTCCAGGGCCCTGATGTGGATCTAGACATCCCAGATATTAATGGACCGTCTGGAAAGATAAAGGGCCCAAACCTAAAACTGCCCAAATTTGGTATGTCAGGGCCAAAAGTCAAGGGCCCAAACGTTGATCTTGACGCAGACCTCAAAGGACCCAATCTTAACATGAATGCACCTGACCTTGATGTAAACCTGCCCAAGGGAAGTCTGAAAGGCCCTGATGTGGATCTAGACATCTTAGATGCTGATGCACCCTCTCTAAAGTGGAAGATGCCGACCATAAATAGTCCCAAATTTGGTATCTCTGGGCCAGAATATAATAAGCCTGATCTAAATACCAGTGCAGATTTAAACCTTTCTGTTCCCAAGGTTAAAGGTGATCTAAACACACCAGATTTTGACGTGAAACTACCGAGGGCAGAAATCAAGGCACCAAACGTTGATGTCAAAGCACCCAAAGCTGATGTCAACGTGAAGACTCCAGAATTAGAGACTTCATCTGGAAAGTTTAAGTTCTTCACTTTTAAAAAAGGCAAAACTCCAAAAATTAAAACCCCGAAGGAAGTGGGTATAAACGCGGTCAATGTACCGGACTTTGACGATGAAGACGTCGACGCTGATGCAGAGGTGGAGCTTCCGGGAAACATACCAGTCTTCAAAACGCACAGACTCCCCACCAGCTGCATCGACAACCTCCTGAACAAAGCCTCGCAGCGCCACGACGGCCTAAGCTATGACCCCAAGGACCCACAGGCAGAAAGCCCTTCATCGATCGCCAACATCCTCCGCTACAAGAGCTCGTGGAAGACATCCCCAGGTCCCGACAGTACCGACAGTCCGAACGGACAGAAGCAGCCCGTCGACATCAAAGAAAGGCTCCAGCTTTTTACAGCACGTTCTGCCAACGATCTGTCCACAGGAAGCCTCGACCTTCCAGACAGTTCCATGAAAGTGAAGAAAGGGACGTTTAAGATAACCAATCCCGATGCAGAAAGGGACTATTCGGTCGTGGACGCTGACGGCGACCAAAGGAAACTCTCGCTGAGTCTGAACAACATGCTCGGTCTGACCCGATCTGATGAAGAATAAGTTCCGTACAAATGTCCCGTTTTATTTTGTGTGTGGGTGGGTGAGGCCGACATGTGCTTCCTCCAGGACAAATATAACCAACCAATCAGTTCATATCATAGTTTGCTTATTATGTTGTAATGAATTACAGAATTATACACAGAATGTACAAATAAACGATTGTTTACTTACCTTAACAATAACAGGATCGAGTTTTGTATGTTGTATAATATTTCCAGCATGTTTTTATTAGATAAATTATATGAAGGAAACATTTATTTTAAATATAAATCACTATCTGTGCACCTGAAAGGTCATAATGAAGTACCAGCGTCGGTACCGATGCTCTTTTATTCTACGTTTATGTAACAAACTTTAATAATATCAAACCTTTGTTCTGTAACTGTATAAAATATTTACACGAGTATTTTTTCAATAAACGTCCTTATGATGAATTTAAACGTCTACTTTTCTACTTGTGTCTGTTGTGCAAACTTTAAAAATGCAAGTTATATAATTAAATATAGGACAATATACCATTATTTTGGTATCATATTCAGGGCAGGGGCAGCTCAGTGCTTAGGGCACTGGACTAGTGATCAGAAGGTCGCTGAACTCCCGGGTTCGAGGCTCGGTGTTGCCACCGGTCGGCTGGGCACAATCGGCAGTGCCTGCAGCAGATACTAATCGGCCACCGTATCTGCAGGGTGGGGACCGGACTATATGTGGGTGGGTGGGTCTGTACAGGTGTAAAGAAGGCGTGGGCAGCGGCGTGCTCTCCTCAGATGCAAAGCTGGAGTCTGTCAGCAGCGGAGGACAAATTGGACGCACTGGTTCAATCGCCTCTACCGCCAAGCTGTCACAGTTGGGCCCCTGAGCAGGGCTCTTTAGTCTCAATTCCTTGCAATGTACCCACTCACCGAGCACTTTATTAGGAACACCTATCAGGTACATACAGTCAGTGATTATTTTAAAAGCCAGACAAACCATATAGATTAAATGTATAGGTATAGGGACGTCCCGATCACGTTTTTTTGTTCCCGATCCCGATCATTAATTTTGATCCCGATCCGATACCGAGTCTCAAACCGATACTTGTATTTTCTAGATATTGTCTAGATAAGAACTGGATAATACTGTTCACACAGTGCACACTTCAACTACATTACAGTTATTCACATTAATCCAGTGTACATGTTTAACACCTGAATAGCTCTGCAGTGCTGTAGGAAAAACATTGCCTGAGTCCGAGCTATTGCTTAATGTTCTTTTATTTTTACAAAATAAAAGTAAACAAACGTAGTGCAGCGTTGTAGTAGTAACACTAGAACACTCAGAATGAAGTGAATCAGCATCTCTGCCGTGTCAGTGGACGACCGGTTCCTCTTCTCATCATATAATAATAATAAACTCGCTGTATTCGGCCGAGTGTTGATTTTTTAGGCGCCGTATCAGATCGGTAGATCGTTTGGTTAAATGATATCTGGTTTGTTTATGAGCCACCGTACTTGTAGGCGTGTTGTAACTAAGCCAATCAGAGTGCTTGATACTAAGATGTCGTTCAGTCTTGTAACATGGTAACGCTGTATGTTATGCTCCTTTCATACTGGGATTAAAAGTGATTGTTTAGTAAACCGGAGTGATCCTGGACTCACACCCCGTATAAACAGTCAAATTCTACAGTAATGAACGCAGCCTCGTGAAGAGCTCACGTTACACTTTGCTGTTGGACTCTCCGTTCACGACACCTGCTTGACCGCTGACGCAAAACGAAGAATCGGGCTTAGTAAAGCCGATACCGATCAGTTAAAAAATGCCTTGATCGGCCCCGATTCCGATTTTTGAGATCGGATCGGGACATCCCTAATTACAGAGCATTCGGAAAGTATTCAGAGCTTCACTTTGTCCACATTTCGTTATGTTACAGCCCTTAATTTCACACACACACACACACACACACGATACCCTATGATGAAGTGAAAAAAGTTTGCATTTTTTGCAAATGTATTAAAATTAAACCGCAATAACAGAACACGTACAGAAGGATTCACAGCCGTGGCTCAATACACTTTGTTGAGGCACGTTTGACAGCAATTACAGCCTCAAGTCTTTCTGAGTTTGATGCTACACACATGCCACACCTATTTTTGGGCAGTTCCTCCAATTCTTCTGTGCAGAACCTCTCAAGCTCCGTCAAGGTTGGATGGGGAGCGTCGGTGCACGGTGCATCTTCAGATCTCTCCAGAGATGTTCAATCAGGTTCAAGGATCTCGGTGTACCGAGCTGCATTCATCTTTCCCTCTATCAGGAGAACATGCAAACCAGCCGGGGAATCAAACCCAAGACCGTCTTACCCATTATGTAACTTTATTATAATTATAAAGAAAGTAAATATTATGTTAAACGTGTGAGAAAAGCACTGACGATACAAACAAACAAAGGAAACAGAAAAGATTTTGATTGGTTCACTTTATTTGGGTCACTGCATCACCCCACAATATTTGCTGCCCTCGGGATCGTTCCTAATGAACGAAGTTCAGGTGTTCCGGCCACGCCCGTTAATAGCAGGTATTAAATCAGTGATGTAAGAAAGCATACACCACAACGTTGGTTTGTTCCTGAGGGTTCCACAGTGTGGAGGAACTCGTCCATCCACCCACCACCAGAGAAACCACGGTGTTGGGGCGCTTACTGCGTCGTATCAAACAGTCCGTCTCATCGGAGGAGCTTTGAAAAGGTCAAAATTCAATCAGATGAAGCCCAAAAGCACAAAAACGGTTCCGCCGCTTGTCGAGCCTCGGTGCTGCCACAGGCCTGACAGAAAGCCACCGCAACAGCGCCTCCTACTGCCATGCTGGAGGAGTCCGGAGAGCGATCCGCTGACAGTTCAAGCTCTCGAATCCCGGGCCTGACGGAACGTGGGAGAGAGTGACCTCTGCTGGCTGGTTGAGGAATTACAGAACATGTAAACGCCAACAATCATTCGGACAATAATTCTGCAGAGATGCTATAAGATACGTCATCAAAAGCACAATGTACCAAAATTGACAGCAAAACTCACGCGGTCACGTCATCATTTTGAACTGCGAGGCCCTAATTGGCACCAATTTGCCAACGACTGCTAGCTTGTTTGGTACCGACTGCGCCGAGTTCATCATTCGTTTCCATGGTGACCCATATTGAGAAGCAAAATTCATATTGAGATCCAAAAAATCCAGGATCCCAGCAGCACATCCACCCGTGTGTAATATTATTATTTACTTATATATATATATATATATATTTACATTCCTACCACCTGGCGGTAGCCGTCCGTGTGTCTGAGCCTTCGCTAATGCAGCTTCCTCCAGCGCGAGGGCCAGTCGTTCTCCACCCAGTTCTGGAGGAGCCGCAGGACGTCGATGCGCTGGTAGAACTGGCAGAGTTTGGCCAGCTCCGTCACCGGTTTCTGGCCGTAGCGGAACAGGAACTCCTGGGTGGGGCTGTGCGACGTGGAGCCGTGCGTCCGCTGCTCCAGCATGATCAGCTCGTCGTAGCTCATCCCCCAGCGGCTGGCGAAGTTCTTCCAGTTCTTCACGGTGTAGTGGGCGGGGTCCAGCTTCAGGCGCAGGGTGTAGAGGAGGTCCTCGTCGTCCAGCAGGTCGCTGATTTTGGGCGGCGGGGCGGAGCACAGGCACTTCTCGCAGGGGCACGACAGGCACTGGAGGTCTTTGGTGAAGTCTGAGGTTTACAGAGATACGAAAGAAAGAAAACAGCATTTATCCTGTCGCTCGGGATCGACTGCGATCGTCGTGAATGTGAAAACTGCCGGTAGGTTACCTGAGGTGATGGATCTCGGGCAGATGAACTCGCTGGCATCGTTCTCCACGGGCTGGAGGACAAGAACAGGATGTAAAGCTCGAGCAGATAAAAGATAAATGGCAGTAATAATACAGGATCAGGCTTTACGCTGGCTGCTCGCCCTGTTTGATGTGTAAACTTGCAAAGCTAAGAGAGGTTTCATTAGAAACAATCATCTACTCTGAGGTAGAACCTCCTGAAGAGCATTTATTTAGCACTTAGACTAAAATTAGAACTACAGTCATGTTTCCACCTAATGTTTTCTATTTGTGGGGCTGAAACTTTAGGGTGTGTCACCTTGTTAGCAGGCGGTGTGGTTTATACATCCTAAAAGCAAGAGATTAAAAAACAAACCCCAAATATTCAACTAAAATGTGCATTTACTGGAGAAAAATAGCTTAATCAATTCCCTAATATAGCTTGGGTGTTGCTAAATGTTTGCTGTGACAATTAAGGTGGTTTCTAGGTTATTTTAAGTAAGGCTATGGTATCCCAGGTGGTTATTAGAGTGTTAGCAGGTGTTTGTTATGGTATTTAAGGTGGTTGCTTTATGGTTTTTATGGTGTTCCTAATGATTGCTAGTGTTCAAGGCGTTTGCTATGGTGTTGCAGGTAGTTGCTAGGGTGTTTCTAGAGTACTGTTTTATAAATAAAATAGAACACATTTATTTGTCATATATATATATATATATATGTATATATAAACACACGTGCCGTACAACAAAATTCTTTATTTGAAAGCTGGGGTCAGAGCGCAGGGTCAGCCATTGTACTGCGCCCCTGGGGAGGGGTTAAGGGCCCTCTTTGTCGCCCTCTGCTGTTGCTGGAAGGAATGTCATCGATTGATGGTGCAGCTCTAAATTTACAGAGGGCCGATCAATAGTGGTTCAATAAGATTCATTCCAAATGACAGTGAAACTGACCAATCATATCCTTTCTTCACACAAGCAGGTTTTGTAATTGCTAAGTTTATGATTGTGAGAACACTGAGCTTTGTGAGGAGGATTTTGTTCGCGACCCTCGCCGCGTTTCCGATATCGTCTTAGATTTCGTTTCTGATAAACTGGGCCGAGTTGTTTTTGATAAGGGAGGGAGAGAGGGGGGCAGAGGGCTGAGGTTTAAGAGTCGGTTCACTACTGGTAAATAGTATAAATACACCGGATGATTCAGACACACAGATCCACCCCCCAACACACACACACACATTTGGCAATAGCTGAGAGTATTGGGCTGTGGGCTGTGTGGGCACGATTAAAAATAAACTTCCTGAACAGAAGGAAATCGCTGCTGGTACGAGACTCAGCTGATGAAATTTTACAGAAGTTGCGTCAGTAAATCAGTAAAACACTTACACTTTTGGCATTTAGCAGACACCTTTATTCAAAACGACTTACGGTACTGTGACGGTGTACACAAGGGCCAAACAGCAGCAACCTGGCAGTGGTGGGGCTTGAACCAGCAACCTTTGGATTACTAGTCCAGTACCTTAATTACTAGGCCACAACTGTCCCCAACCTTCATGTGAACTGAGCGTCAGTGCGACTTCTGAGCCTTTATTGATGATCAGTACAGAGCGAGACCGTTTCTACCTTACAGGCCTGATACACAACATGCTCAAAAGTATGTGGACACGCCTTTTAAATACAGGCGTACCCACTGCTAACATACCAACTAGGGATGTAAATAGAGATGCATGAGTACCGATACTGGTGTCGGGTATTTGCCCGACACCGCGCTCATTAACTCGTACTCGTCCTCGCAAACGAGGCTCCGATACTAAACATCCGATACCGTGTGCCTAGTGCACGTCGCTGCGTTATACCCGGTTCACACTACACGATTTTTGCCCTGATTTTCGCTCGGCGGCCGGATAGAGTTTTCTAGCAGGTCAGATATCTGATCTGAGACGTGCGACTGGGAATGAGCGACACGTCGAACAGCCAATGAGAACGCAGGATACGGTGTGAGGGGAAACGCAGGAGAGGAGTGTAAACCGGTGGGACGGGGGGATAATATAGTTTATATCAGAATACATCAGCACACACACACGTTTTACAGTATTTCTGACCTGATCGTTCTCTACAGAACATAACAACAAAACACCGACACTGCAAACATATTTATTAATCTCCAACTCACTACAGAACGATCCGTGCTGCTCGTGTTGCCAGATCCACTCAGATTCATTTATTTTTCCTCTTTGATTTCATCACGTCAGCGCACGAACACTTTGATCGCTCGCTACTTGTTGACGTGCATTTTTGGACGTGGTATCATTAAACTTCTCGTCACTTCTCACATGTGTTTTTGTGTAAAAAAAAACAAAACGGTATTCTAAATAGGTATCGGCAAGTACAAAAATACTTGTACTCGTACTCGGTTGGGGAAAAAATGGTATTGATGCATCCCTAGATGTAACGATACACTCTACCCCCGATACGATGCGATTCACGATACTGGGTTCACGATAACATTTTTTCCTGATTTCTTAAAACTGAAATTGAGGACAAATGATGACAAAGTAAAAAAAATACCGTATTTGTGATTATCTTTTATCCCTTTTATTTCTGAGGTAGGTACAAACTAGGCAAAACAATTTTGAATTAAGTCCAATTTGGCTGAAAAACCCCAATTTGGCAACCAGGCGTATAGCGGCAGTGACGTCATCAAGGCGAGGTGTATAGCGCCAGCGCCCTCTGCTGTTTAAAGTGAATATCGATTCATTTTACATGTCAAATCGATTAGAATCGTTGAATTTCTGAATCGGGTATTGACTGTATTGTGGTGAATCGTTACATCCCTAATACCGACATATCAATTGAACTTGGGGGTCCTGCTCTGGCATGACCGTACGTCCATGAACACGTGGTCTGATGAGTTTGTTGTGAGGACGGAACCCTGATCTGTGCGGTTGTTTCCTATGCAGTGTGGCGGTGTCGCTCAGCTTCTCGCTGTGCTTCCCTGGACGCACTCAAAGTTCACCTGATCGACCCAGTTTGCTGACCTTTTCGAAGCTCTTCCAATGAGACGAACTGTTTGACATGAGGCGGTAAAAACTTAACGTGACTTAAGGCCCCGGCGTGCCTCGTGCGGAGACGACGCTCGCCTGGCTCCGGCGGCCGGTGTGACGTGATTGCGGAGCGAGCGAAGAACCCGCGGACGTCGCGCCCTGTCGTGCGCACGGAAGCCGGGCGAACTCCGCGGACGACGACACTCCGCCGGTCGGTCGGTTAAAAAAAAAGAGGCGTGCCATGAAGACAAACTTTGAGGAGCGTCTCAACTGTGATCGTCGGCTGCGTCCGAAATCGCCACTATGAAAGTATGAACCTGAACAGTACAGTACGCAGGAGCGGGCGGGTGTGTCCGAATACGTAGTATTTATTAAACAGTACGTGAAAAGTACCCGGATAATCGACTGCTCGAGCAGCATTTGTTGTGTATGACACACGGCACACTCGTGTACTGAAAGAGCTTCTGCACCGGCCGAGCAGTGCGCACCGCCTCTGATTCAGTACGTACTGTTTAACTATGAGATTTTGGACGCAGCCATCGTTTATCAGTAGTCATGGAACTTAACATTATAAACGTCACAGCATCACCTGCAGCTGTATACCAGCTCCGCAGTTACGGAAGTATGTGGAGGCCTTTATTGTAGTAAAACAGCGAGTGAGGAATGTGATTAGTGGAGGAACTTATGAGCAGTAATAATGAAGAGAAGTTTAGTGCTCCTGTCTCCTTCTTTTACTACATTAAACCACGTTAAGCTTTATTTTCAACCAGAAGCGTTTTAGACTCTGGGAGAAGCTGATTCTGATTCTCACCATTTCTCAGAAGCTGGAGCTGTAACACAAGTTTAAAAGTGAAACAGGGAGGAGAATCCAGATAAACACAGATACATGTGGAGCTGTAACCCTGGATCTGCACCTTATTCGGCTCATAATCACACGCTGATGAGGTTTTACTGCAGGCTCGTGCTGATGTTACGTGGTTCTACGTGTAGACGTTTAGAAACACTTTATATCACTATAATGTTTATATTTATAGCCGTGACTCAGGCTCTGGTTGGAGGTGGTGATGATGCAGTAGAGTAGAAACACTTTGCATATAAGGCAAATCCCCAGTGTGTTTGTACTGACTCATCTCTACATCCACTCCTCTGTTAGATAAAGTTCTATATTTACACTTCCTGTAGTGACACTACAATCACTGCTCCATCACCTACAACCATCGAGCTTCTACATCCATGCTCCTCAGTGTGGTGGTGCAAGGTGCAAACATGGACGTGTTCTATTCTGATCGAGGTGTAAACGTGGGCGTGTTCTATTCTGATCGAGGTGTAAACATGGGCGTGTTCTATTCTGATCGAGGTGTAAACATGGGCGTGTTCTATTCTGATCGAGGTGCAAACATGGGCGTGTTCTATTCTGATCGAGGTGTAAACATGGGCGTGTTCTATTCCGATCGAGGTGTAAACATGGGCGTGTTCTATTCCGATCGAGGTGTAAACGTGGGCGTGTTCTATTCCGATCGAGGTGTAAACATGGGCGTGTTCTATTCCGATCGAGGTGTAAACATGGGCGTGTTCTATTCCGATCGAGGTGTAAACATGGGCGTGTTCTATTCTGATCGAGGTGTAAACATGGACGTGTTCTATTCTGATCGAGGTGTAAACATGGGCGTGTTCTATTCTGATCGAGGTGTAAACATGGGCGTGTTCTATTCTGATCGAGGTGTAAACATGGATGTGTTCTATTCTGATCGAGGTGTAAACATGGGCGTGTTCTATTCTGATCGAGGTGTAAACATGGGCGTGTTCTATTCTGATCGAGGTGTAAACATGGGCGTGTTCTATTCTGATCGAGGTGTAAACATGGACGTGTTCTATTCTGATTGAGGTGTAAACATGGGCGTGTTCTATTCTGATCGAGGTGTAAACATGGGCGTGTTCTATTCTGATCGAGGTGTAAACATGGATGTGTTCTATTCTGATCGAGGTGTAAACATGGGCGTGTTCTATTCTGATCGAGGTGTAAACATGGGCGTGTTCTATTCTGATCGAGGTGTAAACATGGGCGTGTTTCTATTCTGATCGAGGTGTAAACGTGGACGTGTTCTATTCTGATCGAGGTGTAAACATGGGCGTGTTCTATTCTGATCGAGGTGTAAACATGGGCGTGTTCTATTCTGATCGAGGTGTAAACATGGGCGTGTTCTATTCTGATCGAGGTGTAAACATGGACGTGTTCTATTCTGATCGAGGTGTAAACATGGACGTGTTCTATTCTGATCGAGGTGTAAACGTGGACGTGTTCTATTCTGATCGAGGTGTAAACATGGACGTGTTCTATTCTGATCGAGGTGTAAACATGGGCGTGTTCTATTCTGATCGAGGTGTAAACATGGACGTGTTCTATTCTGATCGAGGTGTAAACATGGACGTGTTCTATTCTGATCGAGGTGTAAACGTGGACGTGTTCTATTCTGATCGAGGTGTAAACATGGACGTGTTCTATTCTGATCGAGGTGTAAACGTGGACGTGTTCTATTCTGATCGAGGTGTAAACATGGGCGTGTTCTATTCCGATCGAGGTGTAAACATGGACGTGTTCTATTCTGATCGAGGTGTCCTGAACATCTTACCTGCTGTATTCGGTCCGTGGACGGTGTGAGGTATCCGGGAGGCACTGAGCTGAGCTGCAGGGTTACGTTTTCTGTGTGAAACAGTTAACATATTTGCTCCATTAGCCTAAAATCACAAACCACGTCTCAGTGAGTTTTAAAAGACCCTAATAACAACAAAACAAAACAAACCCCCGAACACGGACCCCTCTACGGTAGGTGTAATTAGGGAGGCACCTCTGTGCTTTAATAGGTGACGAGTGCAGGGATTAGGGAGAGCTGAGCTACTGAAGCTCAGAACAATACAGGGAGGAACCACAGCAGCTCCGACGGATCCTTAATCATCAGGAAAAGCCTCCCTGAATCACTCGCTCACTCAAGCGGAGCTGAGACGTAACTATGACTGAATGAATCAACTCACTAAGTTGTCAAACTAGTCAGATAGATGCTGTAAAGCGTGACCGTGTCATCTTTTATTCCTCTTATTGTCTGAATCACGCCAATTCAAACCTGGATTGAACTGCTTTAGAAGAATTTAATATGTTAAATATGTCGCACGTCAATTTTTCTATCCAATCCCCCAACGGTATTTCACCTCTACTGCTGACCGAGGAGGGTCGTGACTAACGCACGCCACCTCAGACACGTGTGCAGTACAGACCGCTTCTTTTCACCTGCACCAGGGTTCATACGGAGATCCGTATCGTGCACAGAGAGTCACACGTTAGAGAAATCCACCGTCTATGTGCGGCACCATCGATCAGCCAGCAGAGGGCGTAATTGCAGCAGTTATAAGGAATTACCTCTGGCGGATCGACCGTTGGTCCGTGTACCTTTGGTCATTCGTTTTTCACTTTCCTTTTTCGTTTCAAAAAACAATATTGAAAAACGGGAATCGGGGCGTTATTCGTTTTAAGATTAAAAATCAAATAACAAACAAGAGAAATTGAAAAACGGGGCATATTTTAATTTTCAGAAATCAACATTTTCTATCAGTCCAACCGGAAATAAACGCACAAGCGCGTGCACACACTGACATATACGTATTTATTTAACATATACTCAGTGTAAATCAAGCACAAGTGTTGAAACAGTAATAATAATGTAACGGTGCATCTAATGTTGTTCTGACGTTTGTGTTTGTATATTTGACGTGCTTATATTTGCTCTATCTGCAAACAAATAAACAATACGGGGAAGTGATTTCCGTACTGGACGTTGTTCACCGTCGTGGTCATGTTAGTTTATACTGGACGTCCAAGATGTCATTTATATATTTATCTTGTATTATAATATTTCTTGTTCTCGGCCAATAAACACCCAAACATGAATAAAATTGCACGAACGAACTCAGCAGTAATGAGGAGCAACAACAATCACATCTATTTCACAAAGTTATTTAGTTAATTTGTAGTTAAAGCTGTTCCTTTAATGTGAGGTTCGTCTGTGATAAACTGAGGGAGTGTTTAAAAGTGCATGAAGCAGAACGCTGATTAAAATGCATCAAATGTTGTGATAGTTACACAGTGACGGGTACGATTAGTTCTGCCTGTATTACAGAATTGAGTTCTATACGGTAATAAAAATATTAATGTAAAGATGTTAGAAAACAACATTCTTTTTCTTAGAATAGCCCTTTTATTTAGGATAAATAGTTCCTCTGTGAATTACAAGGGCAGAAAAAAACTACGTCAGACACAAAAGTCAGAACGGGGGACGCGGCGTCACGTTATTATTAACTTCTGCTCCGTCTTCTCAACACTTGTGCTTGATTTACACTGTATATATATACAGTGTATCACAAAAGTGAGTACACCCCTCACATTTCTGCAGATATTTTATTATATCTTTTAATGGGACACCACTATAGAACTAAAACTTGGATATAACTTAGAGTAGTCAGTGTACAACTTGTATAGCAGTGTAGATTTACTGTCTTCTGAAAATAACTCAACACACAGCCATTAATGTCTAAATAGCTGCAACATAAGTGAGTACACCCCACAGTGAACATGTCCAAATTGTGCCCAAAGTGTCAATATTTTGTGTGACCACCATTATTATCCAGCACTGCCTTAACCCTCCTGGGCATGGAATTCACCAGAGCTGCACAGGTTGCTACTGGAATCCTCTTCCACTCCTCCATGATGACATCACGGAGCTGGTGGATGTTAGACACCTTGAACTCCTCCACCTTCCACTCGAGGATGCGCCACAGGTGCTCAATTGGGTTTAGTCCATCACCTTTACCTTCAGCTTCCTCAGCAAGGCAGTTGTCATCTTGGAGGTTGTGTTTGGGGTCGTTATCCTGTTGGAAAACTGCCATGAGGCCCAGTTTTCGAAGGGAGGGGATCATGCTCTGTTTCAGAATGTCACAGTACATGTTGGAATTCATGTTTCCCTCAATGAACTGCAGCTCCCCAGTGCCAGCAACACTCATGCAGCCCAAGACCATGATGCTACCACCACCATGCTTGACTGTAGGCAAGATACAGTTGTCTTGGTACTTCTCACCAGGGCGCCGCCACACATGCTGGACACCATCTGAGCCAAACAAGTTTATCTTGGTCTCGTCAGACCACAGGGCATTCCAGTAATCCATGTTCTTGGACTGCTTGTCTTCAGCAAACTGTTTGTGGGCTTTCTTGTGCGTCAGCTTCCTTCTGGGATGACGACCATGCAGACCGAGTTGATGCAGTGTGCGGCGTATGGTCTGAGCACTGACAGGCTGACCTCCCACGTCTTCAACCTCTGCAGCAATGCTGGCAGCACTCATGTGTCTATTTTTTAAAGCCAACCTCTGGATATGACGCCGAACACGTGGACTCAACTTCTTTGGTCGACCCTGGCGAAGCCTGTTCCGAGTGGAACCTGTCCTGGAAAACCGCTGTATGACCTTGGCCACCATGCTGTAGCTCAGTTTCAGGGTGTTAGCAATCTTCTTATAGCCCAGGCCATCTTTGTGGAGAGCAACAATTCTATTTCTCACATCCTCAGAGAGTTCTTTGCCATGAGGTGCCATGTTGAATATCCAGTGGCCAGTATGAGAGAATTGTACCCAAAACACCAAATTTAACAGCCCTGCTCCCCATTTACACCTGGGACCTTGACACATGACACCAGGGAGGGACAACGACACATTTGGGCACAATTTGGACATGTTCACTGTGGGGTGTACTCACTTATGTTGCAGCTATTTAGACATTAATGGCTGTGTGTTGAGTTATTTTCAGAAGACAGTAAATCTACACTGCTATACAAGCTGTACACTGACTACTCTAAGTTATATCCAAGTTTCATGTCTATAGTGTTGTCCCATGAAAAGATATAATGAAACATTTGCAGAAATGTGAGGGGTGTACTCACTTTTGTGATACACTGTATATATATGAAGCAAATAATATACACGTCGGCACGTTTATTTCCAGTTAAACTGATAAAAAATGTTGATTTCGAAAAAATTAAAATATGATCCGTTTTACATGTTCTGCTTGTTATTTAATTTTGATCTTAACCTGAAAAACGAATAACCAATCACGAAAAATGATGACCAAAGGTAGACGGACCATCATTCCACAAGCTGACAAACCCTAAACACGGGCCTTTGTGAGGTCGGGCACTGACGTCGGACGATAAGGCCTGACTCTTAACTGGCGTTCCGATTCATCCTCTTTACTGTTTGGCTGATGCAAGTTCAAACCTGGCGAATTTTGAGTTGTGAACTCGATCGCTCAATGATTAACTAATAAAAAAAGGCATTTTTGATAAATACCATGAACATCCACGCCAGCGCAGCTTCATAGTTATGCTATGTGGCAAAAAGTATGAGGATCGGTTTGGGAAAGGTCCCTATGGTTTGATGAGTTTGGTCTGAAGGAACCAGACCTCGTTCTTACATGAGCCTGTAGAGGTTCTAACCAGCTCCTTTAGCACCAGACTCCTCCACCCACCGCAGCCATTAGGGTCTACAGTAACAACCGGACCCCATAACCAGCCCTAAGCGGAACCCTTTTCACACAACGCCCACATAGTCCGGTCATCCCACCCTAACAGAAACATATCTGCTGCAGGCACTGCCGATTATGCCCGCTAGATGGCGCCCAGCCAAGGAGTTCAGAATCTCGGCGCTGGTGTGCTAGGCCTTCTCGTCCAACGTCTGTACCTGACCAAATCCCACAGATTAGCTCCAAAATCTTTCAGTAAGCCTTCCCAGAATAACAGTAAATTACAAAATGAAATCGAATGGCGTCCACATACATTTGGCGATAGTTTATATATTTTATATATTACAGAAAGTCATTTTAATACCCTGTCTGAGATTTGAGAGAGATTAGTGAGTGTAAATGTGTAGAAGCCTCCATTACCGTGTGGATCAGTGACTTGAACCGGGTAGTTGGACTTCAGAGAGCGAGACTGAGGGAGAGAACACACACACACACACACACACACACACACACACACACACACAATCCGTCACCTTCATTTATCAGAGATGGAGCGTGTACACACAAAGCGAGCTGACACTCAACACGATATTTCTTTTATCCCTCTTTTTTAACCCACCGCCCCCCCGAGAACAGACATATTTGAACAGATTCGGAGGCTTGCGGGCCGGCAGACGCTCGCGGGCTGTGTGGGCTAATGAGGCCGGGACAAGCCGAAACACATCGACCGATGGAGCGCCTCCGTTCCTGCACCCCTCACAAAGCACAAAGCTAATACGCATGAACACGGGGTAGCAGGCACGACCAGGTACGAAGAGATATCACAAGCACCCTCACTAGGACACAAGTGTGATGAGATTATACTAAAGTACCAGGGGTATAAAAACGACCTTCTGTTTTACCAACTTATACCAACTTAGGGCTGGGCGATATATCGCAAATATCGATATACAGCGGTACTTTGGTTCTGGGAGTGGTGTTGAGTTTTAAAGACGTTGAGTTTCGAGGTATTTTTTTCCCATAAGGATGTTTGGGGAACCTGTTAATGCGTCCATGGTCCCGTGGAGCTGCAGATATTTTAGTCTCATGTAAAATAATGAGGTTGTTTCTGACACTTAAACACTGAAAATAACACAAATATAATATAAACACACTGAAATACAATTACTAACAGTTACACATCAATAAAAATACAATAAAAGCTGCACTTTAGTTTTACTTCTTCATCGGTTTCTTTGGAATACCGTATTCCCTTCAGCACCGGCGCATTCACACGAGAAGTGACAAAACCGCTTCTGCGCTTTTCTGCTTTTTTCCACGTCGAGTTTTGTGCACTGCCGCCACACTTCATGTGAATGCGCCGGTCCTGAATGGAATACGGTATTCCAAAAAAACCAATGAAGAAGTAAAGCTAAAGTGCAGCTTTTATTGTATTTTTTTTATTTAAATTCTTCTCCCCCTTTAGCGCATCCAGTTGTTCAATTTTGCATCGTGCTTCCTCTCTGTCTATGCTGAACCCCGCCCTGACCGAGGAGATCGACCCGCACATTGATGAATTTGGCGCCGCCTAGCGTTGCATGCGGAGAGACACACCCTAAGGGCACCCTCCCTCATCTCCTGTGCAGGCGCCTCTAATCAGCCGGCAGAGGTCGTAATCGCATTCTGACAGAGAGAGACCCACATCCGGTTCTTTGTCCCGCCCCCCAACTGAGCAACCGGCCAATCGTTGCTCATACAGCCGCTCAGCCTCGGACCGGTGAAGCAGAGCTGGATTCGAAACGATATACTCAGAATCCAGCCCTGGTTGCAGCGCGTCTCTTATTTTATTGATGTTTAACTGTTTTTCAATAGCAAACAATTTTAAGGGTACACGTTTCTCCCCGAAGGGCGTCGAGTTTAGGGGACGTGGAGTTACAAGGTACCGCCGTATTCTATAGGCATGTTTACATCAGCACAAAAGAACTGTGCAGCACGCTGTCTCTCGCATGAGCATGCACACACACACACACACACACACACACACACCACGCTGGTCCTCTATTGATAGGGTCCTGCTATTAAATTTCACTCATGAACTGAATGATAGAATAAATAGAAGCTACAACACACAGTACAGCTCCCTTAATAGTTGAATGTAAAGGTTCTGTCTCAAATACAAAAATTCTCGTTCATGTCTTGACCCCCCACAGGATCGGTTGTTAGTTTTCCAAGCTCAGTTACCAGAGTCGTGTTTTTAGCTGCTTGAACTCCACATCTCGGACATTTTGTGTAACCGAGCGTCTTTAGAGTTGCTGAGTTTATGAAAAAATCTATAAACTGAACACAGAGAAACTCTGGGGAGCAGAAAACTTTACTGCTTTGTTCTTTTGAGGTGCAGCACAGGGACGATCACGTGTGTAGAGAAACACACTTTTATATTCATTATGGAATCAACAAAGGGACAAAATTAGGGCCGCCACTAACGACTATTTTATCGATTAGTCGATTAATCCAAACGATTAATTTTCCTCCAAAAAATATAATTCAGAATCTGATTTAATCTTCTTTTATTTGAACACTAAACTGTACATGATAATAATCTAACCCAGAACTAAATGTAAACAGGGTTTATGTTCATATGATCACATTCTCCAGCGCTCCATATTAAACCGAGTGCAGCTCGTGTTCATGCTGTTCTGTACACACAGCAACGTGCTTCACCTTACAGCAGAGATAAAATAGTTAGATGTAGCCGCGTCTCAAGTCCAGCGTACGGTAACGACAGAACGATCCCCGATCCTAACCTCCACATTCACTCAACACTTACTGCACATTCTAAACCATGTAAACACGGTGCTGAGTGTTACGCTGTTACCGGCGCATTCACATGAGAAGCTTTTTGTGCTCCGAGCCCGACGCAGCAACCGTAAAAATCGCAGCCCTAAGGAATACGGTAATATAGACGTGCAGCACGGCGCCGGTGCCGCTGTGGTACCATCAAAGCTTTACACAGTGAACAAACCAGCTTTTAGTTCTGTACCAGTTTTAAGTATCACCAAACTTTGGATGATTTGGGTCGTGGAGAACTTTGATCTTTTATCTGAAAGCTCTACAATCGTCCTCTGACGGCTGCAGACGGTGTTTTTTAAGACGGCGCTCAATGCCGCCAACCAGATACGACTGAGGTCCTGCACACGGCGAGTAGTGCTGAGGGAATCATATGAACGCTTATATGTGTGGAAATGAAAAAGGAGCATTTATAAACATAGTCTTAAAAACCATGCATCGACTTAAAATATTGACGTCAATCACCGACTAGGTCGACCAATCGCGGCAGCCCTATTGGTGTTATTATCTCTAACAATTGCTAACTAACGATCTGTAATTATAGTGAAATGATTTATCTTAGTGGTGCCATCGTCCGAAACCCTGCGATTGATTGGCCGATCCAGGGTGTTCCTGCCCTCAACACAGTGGTTCCCAGTGGATTGGCATAGCAAACCCTGGCAAAAAATAAATATGAATGAATATATTTAAGGAAAGGACCCGTTTGTTTATTTCTTCAACTTGTCCGTTATTGAGGATCAGTTAGTCATGTGGAACGTCACAGAACAGAAGAGAAGTTCATTATCATTCCCTCTGTTACATACTTTTGGCGTTCGGTATGTGGACACATGAGCTTGTGTGACGTTCAGGGGGGTGTTCAGGTGGCACCGCGCTGAAATCCGCTAACACACCAGAGCTGACATCTTAAACTCGTGAGTTCAAATCTCAGCTCCGCTACCGGCAGGCTGGGCGCCAACACGGACAACAATCGGCCCGTTCGCAGGGTTAAATGGTGGAGGGGATTCCTCATAACCGCTACAGTTACGCCCTCTGCTGGGTGACCTGTGGTGCTGCACAGAGACGAGGGTTAATGGTCTATTGGTCTGCAGCAGTAGAGAGGAAGCAAAATTGCAATCGGGGGATTGGATATGACTAAATTGGGAGGAAGATACACTATATGGATAAGAGTACTGGGACACCCTCCTGATCATTCAGTTCAGATATTTCGAACACCCCCCCCCCCCTTCCTATTGGGTGTATAACATCAATGATGTAAAATTCATTCTATGCCTCCAAATATGTGGCAGCAGTTTGGGGAAGGCTGTTTCCCTTTCCACCAAGAGTCAGTTTGGATTTTGGTTGAAGGACCGTTAAAGTGTTCTTATGACTGAAATGGCATAAATTCCCGCAGTCACACTTCAAAATCTTGGGTGTGGAAAGCCTGCCCATGGGACTTAAGGAAGTCATTGCCCTACAAAGTGGGCAGCGGTGTCACCGTAATAATGCCCGTGCCTTTGGAATGGCATGTCAAACAGGCTCATTGTAAGGTATAAATTAAGCTGATGCAAGACGACGGAACAAATTCATCTTAAAAGATAAAAGCCGGTCGTCTCGGGCCCCCCCTTCCTCAGCCCACTGATTCGACGGCGTACTGTCGCGACTGACCTCAACTTTCACCCACGCCACAGAACGGGAAACAGAAGCTACGATGCAGCGCTTACTGTATACAGCTTGATCATCAAATAAATAAATAAATGCGGTCTGTGTGGGTCAGACATTCAGATTTAACTTGGAGACAATCAGACGTCTCTTCTCGGTTTTAAATGTCACAGCAAAGCGGTTGTATTCTTAGCTCGACACATAAAGCCGTATCGTATAAATTCTGTCTGATAATGTCGGCGCTACTTATTCTCATAGGTTTTATTTAGGGTCGTATTTAAGGACGCCCGTGTAGAAACGGACCCGGGTGTAGACGACGGGCTCCTCTGAACTCTTTACTGGCTTTCATTGGCTGTTCATTATATCAAATGTTGTTGTATCAAAGGTGTCTTGGTGTAATCCGAACAGAGACAAACTCTGGGGAGCAGAAAACTTCACTGCTTTGTTCTTTTGAGGTGCAGCACAGGGACGATCACGTGCGTAGAGAAACACACTTTTATATCGATTATGGAATCCACAAAGGGACAAAATGCCTCAATATGTAAACACACTAGGGTTGGGCGGTATGACGGTTTTAAAAAAAATGTGAAGCGCCAAATTTCTGCTTCGGGTTTACCTTAAAAACGGAGACTTTAGGACATGCGCGCATCCACAGTAAGGGAGGGGTGGGAGGGGTAGGCGGTTGGAGCTCGCTGATTGGTTGTGGAGGTGATCACTGAGGTGATAACACAAAAACTACCCGAGAAGGAGGCTGTTTGAAACCTTAGACGCCTTAATAAGCTGTAGTTCCGTATCTTAACATTTCAAGAACGAGTGAGCATCGGAAGCGTCCTCGGCTTAAAACATGGCTGACGGTGCGGAGAAACGGAATTATTTTCAAACGTAAATAAATGATTTTATTTGCAAAATCCAGCTTGTGAGTTGACATGCTGGCGCACTGTGCTATCCCATCCCATTGGTTTGAATGGCAAAATGCTAACTGTTAGCTTAGTATAAGACAGCCCCGATATTAATATCGATGATGAACGATCATGAACATTTTGCTACCTTGCCTTAAATGTAGACATAATTCAAACAACACTTCAATGAGAAAAAAGATTGATTTTAAAAGGAAACTACAGGAAAGAGACAGACTGGTTGCATTGCATTAAGTTTCATAAAAATCCTCTCTTGTGCAGAGATGTGTTTGTTTCTGCTTTAAAACATACACGCCATGAACCAATCAGATTTAACATCATTAAACGAGTTTTTTTTTCCAATTATTTGTCATAATACTACTAGCGCTCTCTTTATCTGTGTGTGTGTGTGTGTGTGTGTGTGTGTGTGTGTGTGTCGCTCCCCGTGATAACTGCGCACTTCTAATCGGCTGTATTTCACTCCGCTTCGCATCAGTAGACGGAATTAATCAGTCATTATAAAATAAAAATATATGTAGAGAGCTCCCTAGCACACGACACCACAGAACGGTCTCTTACACTAGCAATCCTACGGCAATTCAGTTAGCAATCAAGTAGTCAAAATGTCCAAGGGGATGAGTATTTTGTTATTTGAGACAGAACATGAAGCCTCGCACCACTGCTGGATGTTCTAGGTTTACATTCAGCTATTAAGGTCGCTGTGCTGTGTATCGTAGCTTCTACTTATTCTATCATTTAATTTATGAGAGTAATATAATAACTGAATTAAGTAGGGTGCTAGTTATAGCTAGCTAACAGCTCGTTTATCTTGGGTTTGCTTAGACGGAGCATTCGATTCATTTCTTAAAAAAATAAATAAATAAAAAACACACTTGCCGCTCAGGTGGCACAGTGGTAAAATACCCTAGCACACCAGAGCTGGGATCTCGAATACATCGTATCGAATCTCAGCTCTGCCTGCCGGCTAAGGATGAGCGGCCACATGAACGACGATTGGCCCGTTGTTCAGATATGGGCGGGACTAAGCCGGATGGGGTCTCTCTCTCATGACTGGCGCAATTGCGACCTCTGCTGGCTGATTGATGGCGCCTGCACAGAGATGAGAAGAGAGTGCCGTCAGGGTGTGTCTCTCCGTACACAACGCTGAGCTGCACTGCACTCGTCAAAGCGTAGGTGATAAGATGCATACGGCTGCTGCCCACGTGTCGGAGGGGGCGTTCTCCTCAATCAGAGCGGGGGTCGGCGTTGGTGGAGAGGAAGCGTGACGCAATCGGGCAATTGGACGCCCTAAAAAGGAGATCTTTTTAAAAAACACACTTGCCGCTCAGGTGGCGCAGTGGTAAAAAAAACATACATCGTATCTAATCTCAGCGCTGCCATCCGGCCGAGCTGGGCGGCCACATGAACAACTGATGCAATTACGACCTCTGCTGGCCGATTGATGGCGTCTGCAGAGAGTCGAGGAATAATGCCGATCAGGGTGTGGCTCTCCATGCACTCGGCTGGTGCAGATGAAAAGATGCAGTCGGTACTGCTCACAAATCGGAGGGAACATGTGTCAGTTCGCTCTCCTCAATCGGGGCGGGGGTCAGCACCAGTAGAAAGTAAAAAAGAAGTAAAAAAAGCCACTTAATTGAACAATAATAGCTTTCAAAGCAATATACTTACATATTAACAAATTATTTATCTCATGACTCCTACTGTTGTTTGGCGTCCCACTGAGGGGTCTTGCCCCTCTATTTCTGAACCGCAGGTTTAGAAGTAGTGTAACGTCCAGACCTACCAAACTCTCTTACCCCTTTTCCACCGACGCGGCACGGAGCCCGTTCCGTGTGTTTCCACTGGAAAAAAGAGGTTCCAGACAGAGAACTAGCGGGCCGATCTGGCACCACAGAATACTGGGTTTTTCAACCCGAACCGTGACGTCACCTGTGGGCGTGTCATGTCATACAGCTAGATGCTGCATTTTTATCTTTTAAACTTCACCTGATCACATTTTGAGTCAGTTTGCCGCTGATATTTTCAAAGCGCCGTTAAAAAGATGAACTGTGTGATATAACGTGGTAAAAGTGACCCGGACAGAACGGACACCGAACGAAAACACACGTGAAGTGAATCCAGTTAAACACAGATACACGTGGTATTTTAGAGTAGATTTGATGGTTATTCCACACAGATGTTTGTTCGTATCGTGGAACTTTAATGATGTTTTATCTCTCGAGTCGAGCGCTGAGTAATTCGGTTATTTACGCCGAGAGTCGCGGTGAGAGTGAAGCACAAAACGCTTCTCACGTCAACAACTGAGACAAACACGTGACGTCTTCTCATCACCGACAGCTGATCCATGCTTTATACATCAAAACCAACATCTGTAAGAGCAGCACAAACGCTCGTACATGATCTACACGCTCCACCATCATGTTACTGCTCTTAACTTTCGTTAAGTAACGCCCACCGATGATGACGCTGCTTAGTTCTCAAAAACTGGTGGAAACGTGGCTCGGTTCTCTACAGAACACCAAGGTTCAGAGAAACCTGAACAGAACCGGTTCAAGAACCAGAACCATGGTTTTTTTGGTGGAAAAGGGGTAACAGTGGCTGGCAGGTGATGCTTTAAAGTGTTTCCTCCACCTGTGTGCAATATAAGTAAATATGAAGGGACGGCTGCACTGGATGGTTAAGATGATGAAATAAATTAATCATGCTGCTACTTTTAGCAACGTTTGTACCGCATAATTTCCACAAGACTTTACGCTGTTATGCATCATCACTGCAGAAACCAAACCATTTCCACACAACCGACCCATGTGCAATCTTCTTTAATTAGATCTTCCCTACCGGTTTCGTTTTCCTCCATGGTTGACTGACTTATTAGTTATTTAATTCTTAACGCAGCGGTCGGTTCTTTAGGGAAAGACAGAGGCAACGCGGTGTTAGCGAAGGATACGGCCGTGGTAGTGAGACACACTGTGAACGAGTGACGTAGACCCGAGTGTGTGAGATGAACGTGGTGGATGTTGCCACAGCCGCATACACAACAGTTAAAGCCCTGCCGTATTCATGGCAGTGAGACGAGCGGTTTCCCGTGTAATGTGCAGTTTGCAGTAAAAGTCAAAATTTCAGCTTTGTGTTTAGCGATTGAACGTTTTTAACAAATCTGAGGCTCGATATAAAATATGAGGGGTCCTCGCAATCCCACAGTCATGACGTGAGTGTAAGAGACCTTTCTGTGCGGTCGTCTGCTGACAGTGTTTGACGTGTGTGTTTATGTATTGAGTAGGGCTGCCGCGATTGGTCGACCTAGTCGATGCATCGTTTTTAAAACTACGTTTATAAATGCTCCTTTTTCATTTCCACACATATAAGCGTTCATATGATTCCCTCAGCACTACTCGCCGTGTGCAGGACCTCAGTCGTATCTGCTCCGGTCACCGGTCGGCGGCATTAAGCGCCGTCTTAAAAAACACCGTCTGCAGCCGTCAGAGGACGATTGTAGAGCTTTCAAATAAAAGATCAAAGTTCTCCACGACCGAAATCATCCAAAGCTGCGATTTTTACGGATGCTGTGGAGCTCGAAGCACAAAAAGCTTCTCATGTGCAGTAAGTGTTGAGTGAATGTGGAGGTTAGGATCTGGGATCGTTCTGTCGTTACTGTACGCTGGACTTAATGAGACGCGGCTACATCTAACTATTTTATCTCTGCTATAAGGTGAAGCACGTTGCTGTGTGTACAGAACAGCATGAACACGAGCTGCACTCTGTTTAATATGGAGCGCTGGAGAATGTGATCATATGAACATAAACCCTGTTTACATTTAGTTCTGGGTTACATTATTATCACCTACAGTTTAGTGCTCAAATAAAAGAAGATTAAATCAGATTCTGAATTGTATTTTTTGGAGGAAAATTTATCGTTTAGATTAATCGACTAATGGATAAAATTGTCTATAGATGAAACGATAGAAAAATCGTCGTTCGTGGCAGCACTAAACACCAAGAACGGTCAGGTTTGTGCATTTGATCCCGTTGTTGACAGGAATTTTTGAGTGAAAATGTCCTTTGTGGTCCTATATAGACAGCAACTTTTCTATAGACAGATTTTGTGCTTAATCTGGCATAATCAGGTCAAATGCAATCAACACAAATTCGCCACCGGAGAGAGAAAATACAAGCGGCGCATTTAAAACCAAACAAAACAGGACAACGGCCACAGCGGGGCGAGTGGAGTGGTATTACCGCTATAGTTAGTATCTACACACAGTTTATGGTGGAGGATTTGAGTTCAGTGTTCTGTGCCACACAGGTTCTCTAGGGCGATGGCACATCAGGTACGACTCTCCGGGTTCTGGGTTTGGACCCGACCTAATTCACGTTTTTTATTCGTGCAGCGTTCGGGTTTCTCACATTTACTGGTTGATCCGGACTATGAGGCGTCCTATCGATCCTACGGCAATTCAGTTAGCGATCGCTTAATCAAAACGAGATTGGAAAACTAGCGGCCAATTCTGTGGACATAGAGGGAGAATTTTGGTATTTGAGACAGAACATGAAGCCTCGCACCGTCGCTGGATGTTCTAGGTTTACATTAAGGTAGATAGCTGTGCATCGTAGCTGCTATTTATTCTATCATTTAATTAATGAATTAATTTTTTTTTTCTATTTTATTTACGCATTTTCTCCCAATTTATCATAGTCGAGCAGGTGAGGAGGGTATATCGCTGCTCACACATCCTCCGACCAGCGCACAGCCCTTAGCGGAGCCCTTTTTCACCATGCGCCCCTTACACGGCGTTCGAAGACCCCACGTACATAGTCCGGTCATCCCGCCCTAGCAGAAACGTGTCTGCCGCAGGCACCGCCGATTACGTCCGCTAGATGGCGCCCAGACGACCCTTGGCGACACCGAGTTTTGATCCAAGGAGTTCAGAAAGAATCTCGGCGCTGGTGTGATAGCGGAATGTCCCGCTGCTCCACCTGGGCGCTCTATCATTCAATGTAGTAGAGCTCTAGTCATAACTAATCGTGACTGTGTAAGGCGTAAATAGGGCTGGTTCGATCTCACCCATCAGAATAAACATGGAACAGTGGTCCTGTACCAAGGGTAACCCAAAGGTCACTGTGCCGAGGGGAATGTTTAGATGTAATCCTGGACACACTACATAACAGGATGAATTAGAAGCTGGTGGAACATGCCGAGCCAGCTGTACATGCCCAAGAGAGACAGATGTGGACAGTAGGGCTGGGCGGTGTGACCAAAAAATTTTGTATCGTGGTATTTTATGCTTCTAAACCGCCGGCACGCCTCATTTTTGTTTATTTTTTCCCCCCACCATATACAGGAAACCTCTCTTATCTGTTAACACTGTTATACTAACGCTACCTGGCTAACAAGTGAGCTGTACTTAATCTGCACGGCGCTCCATATTATATGATTTGCTGCCTACTGAAGCTACAGCTGTTGTATTAACTGCGTTACGGTATGGAGGTATGTGAAAAATCCATACAGTACGAGGAATCAAAGCCGGTATACTGAAGGTACCGTCATACCGCCCAGCTCTAGCGGAAAATAAAAGCCCTCGCTCCTGATTTCCTTTGTTTATGTTAGCAGAAGTGTGAAAGTCGCTCAGCTCAGGGGTCCAACTCAAATTCATCATTTTGTAAATTTTCGGTTACTCACCATATCCGAAGAGAAGGTGCTGGGATCGATGTCCTCCACCGGCTCAGACGCGATACTTCCTCCTGAGGACACAAAACCCAGAAGATGTACAGATAAAAAAAAAAAAAAACACACACACACACACACACACATTTACAGACGGGGGCAAAACAGGAACTGGGCATGACGTAGATGGTTTCGGTTTAGCTCTTCTGAGAAAGTGGGAACTCTTCAAAGCTCTGTCGGAAATGCACAGGAACTCTGACGGCGTGACAGACTGACCAAGCCAGAGAAACGACCGCCGGACCCGGACGAGAAACGATCCGTCGGGTCCGAGAGGTGTTTAGGACGTGGTAATGAGATAATAAAACGGATTCTGATCCGTATCGGTGGTCAGGAAGCCCGTTAGGCGCTACTAATGCTATGAGTAGAACTGAGTGTTGGTGTAGGCTGTGGACGGAAAATGGAAATTCGGTGAGTTTATCTCACCACCTCATAAACGCATTTCCAAATTTCAGATGTGACTAAAGGTCTACAGGATGTCCACCTCCAATTTACCCTTTTGTTCAAACAGAACATCAGTGCACTCGTGGTAAATACGCAAATACGTTTCCTCCACTGAGACTGACGGGTACACAGGGGACACCTCTGACAGGTACACCGTCACAAAAAAGACACCTCCTTTACTAGGACTGACGGGTACACAAGAGACACCTCCCTTCACTGGGACCGACAGGCACACTGTCCCAAAAAAGACACCTCCTTTACTAGGACTGACAGGTACACTGTCACAAAAAAGACACCTCCTTTACTAGGACTGACAGGTACACAGGAGACATCTCCTTTACTGGTACACTGTCCCAAAGAAGACACCTCCTTTACTGGGACTGACAGGTACACTGTCACAAAGAAGACACCTCCCTTCACTGGGACCGACAGGCACACTGTCACAAAAAAGACACCTCCTTTACTGGGACTGACAGGCACACTGTCACAAAAAAGACACCTCCTTTACTGGGACTGACAGGTACACAGGAGACATCTCCTTTACTGGTACACTGTCCCAAAAAAGACACCTCCTTTACTAGGACTGACGGGTACACAGGAGACATCTCCTTTACTGGTACACTGTCCCAAAGAAGACACCTCCTTTACTGGGACTGACAGGTACACTGTCACAAAGAAGACACCTCCCTTCACTGGGACCGACAGGCACACTGTCACAAAAAAGACACCTCCTTTACTGGGACTGACAGGCACACTGTCACAAAAAAGACACCTCCTTTACTGGGACTGACAGGTACACAGGAGACATCTCCTTTACTGGTACACTGTCCCAAAAAAGACACCTCCTTTACTAGGACTGACGGGTACACAAGAGACACCTCCCTTCACTGGGACCGACAGGCACACTGTCCCAAAAAAGACACCTCCTTTACTAGGACTGACAGGTACACTGTCACAAAAAAGACACCTCCTTTACTAGGACTGACAGGTACACAGGAGACATCTCCTTTACTGGTACACTGTCCCAAAGAAGACACCTCCTTTACTGGGACTGACAGGTACACTGTCACAAAGAAGACACCTCCCTTCACTGGGACCGACAGGCACACTGTCACAAAAAAGACACCTCCTTTACTGGGACTGACAGGCACACTGTCACAAAAAAGACACCTCCTTTACTGGGACTGACAGGTACACAGGAGACATCTCCTTTACTGGTACACTGTCCCAAAAAAGACACCTCCTTTACTAGGACTGACGGGTACACAGGAGACATCTCCTTTACTGGTACACTGTCCCAAAGAAGACACCTCCTTTACTGGGACTGACGGGTACACTGTCCCAAAAAAGACACCTCCTTTACTAGGACTGACAGGTACACTGTCCCAAAAAAGACACCTCTTTTACCGAGACTGACGGGTACACTGTTCCACAGAAGACACCTCCTTTACTAGGACTGAAAGGTACACTGTCCCAAAAAAGACACCTCCTTTACCAAGACTGACGGGTACACTGTTCCACAGAAGACACCTCCTTTACTGGGACTGAAAGGTACACTGTCCCTAAAAAGACACCTCCTTTACCAAGACTGACGGGTACACTGTTCCACAGAAGACACCTTCTTTACTAGGACTGACAGGTACACAGGAGACACCTCCTTTACTGGTACACTGTCCCAAAGAAGACACCTCCTTTACTGGGACTGAAAGGTACACTGTCCCAAAAAAGACACCTCCTTTACTAGGACTGACAGGTACACAGGAGACATCTCCTTTACTGGTACACTGTCCCAAAGAAGACACCTCCTTTACTGGGACTGAAAGGTACACTGTCACAAAAAAGACAACTCCTTTACCAAGACTGATGGGTACACTGTTCCACAGAAGACACCTCCTTTACTGGGACTGAAAGGTACACTGTCCCAAAAAAGACACCTCCTTTACCAAGACTGACGGGTACACTGTTCCACAGAAGACACCTCCTTTACTGGGACTGAAAGGTACACTGTCCCAAAAAAGACACCTCCTTTACTAGGACTGACAGGTACACAGGAGACATCTCCTTTACTGGTACACTGTCCCAAAGAAGACACCTCCTTTACTGGGACTGAAAGGTACACTGTCCCAAAAAAGACACCTCCTTTACCAAGACTGACGGGTACACTGTTCCACAGAAGACACCTCCTTTACTGGGACTGAAAGGTACACTGTCCCTAAAAAGACACCTCCTTTACCAAGACTGACGGGTACACTGTTCCACAGAAGACACCTTCTTTACTAGGACTGACAGGTACACAGGAGACACCTCCTTTACTGGTACACTGTCCCAAAGAAGACACCTCCTTTACTGGGACTGAAAGGTACACTGTCCCAAAAAAGACACCTCCTTTACTAGGACTGACAGGTACACAGGAGACACCTCCTTTACTGGTACACTGTCCCAAAGAAGACACCTCCTTTACTGGGACTGAAAGGTACACTGTCACAAAAAAGACAACTCCTTTACCAAGACTGATGGGTACACTGTTCCACAGAAGACACCTCCTTTACTGGGACTGAAAGGTACACTGTCACAAAAAAGACAACTCCTTTACTGGGATTGACAGGTACACTGTCCCAAAAAAGACACCTCCTTTACCAAGACTGACGGGTACACTGTTCCACAGAAGACACCTCCTTTACTAGGACTGACAGGTACACAGGAGACACCTCCTTTACTGGTACACTGTCCCAAAAAAGACAACTCCTTTACTAGGACTGACGGGTACACTGTCCCAAAAAAGACACCTCCTTTACTAGGACTGACGGGTACACTGTCCCAAAAAAGACAACTCCTTTACTAGGACTGACGGGTACACTGTCCCAAAAAAGACAACTCCTTTACTAGGACTGACAGGTACACTGTCCCAAAAAAGACACCTCCTTTACCGAGACTGACGGGTACACTGTTCCACAGAAGACACCTCCTTTACTGGGACTGAAAGGTACACTGTCACAAAAAAGACACCTCCTTTAGTGGGACTGACAGGTACACAGGGGACGCCTCCCTCAATGGGACTGACAGATACACAGGAGACACTCCTTTACTAGGACTGACAGGTACACAGGAGACACCTCCTTTACTGGGACTGACAGGTACACCAGAGATGCCTTCTTTACTGGGACTGGCAGATACACAGGGGGCGTCTCCTTCAGTTAGACTGACAGGTACCCAGGAGACACCTCCTTTACTGGGACTGACCGGTACACAGGAGACACCTATGTTACTTGGACTGACAGGTACACAGGGGGTGTCTCCTTCAGTGGGACTAATAAGTACACAGGAGACACTCCTTAACTGGGACTGACAGGTACACAAGAGACACCTCCTTTAATGGGACTGGCAGAAATATCGTGAACAACTCATTCAGGGGACAAATACAGTTTTTCAGAGCCCTTACTCCTACTCCAAACCCTAGAGATGTAAACCTTGAATGGGCCTCCATGTGGTCTGTATGTTTTATTTACACTTCTTTTATTTTACTCATTTTTTTTTACCAACTGCCTGATCTGTATCTTTTAACTGGAGTCCCACAAGGTTCTGCACTTAGTCCTGTCCACTTTTCCATATACACCAGCTAGTGCTGGACAATAATTCGATATCGATATATATCGCGATAGAAAATGTTTCAATAACGGTGATATGATTTTTAAACAAATTCGATCGATATGCTTATGTAAGTGCATGATGACGTGCGCCACAGTTACCGCTCTGATTACGCTACCTACAACACGGTGGATATTAGCGGCTAAATGAGTTCAACAGCTGTGAGTGACAGTCAATCTGCGACCAGCCGTTCGAGGGGAAAAAAAGTCTGTGTGACTCTGAAAGTCTCCGGTGCACCAACAGACACACATTAGGCCCATATCTAATCATATCTATACGTCTAAACCAATCAGAGATAGTGAAGGGCGGGACCAGCGTCATCACCGGCGGGCGTTACACAGCGAAATATCATGACTGAGTGTGTAGAATATGTGTGAGCATCTGTGCTGCTGTTACAGATGTTGGTTTTCATGTAAAAACATCAATCGAATATCGGTGATTAGAAGACGTGACGTGTTCGTCTCAGTTGTTGTTTTCTTTAGTTCATTAACGTGAGAAGAGTTTTGCGCTTCGCTTTCACCGCGACTCTCGGCGTAAATAACCGATTTGCTCAGCGCTCGACTCGAGAGATAAAACATCATTAATGTTCCACAACACGAACATCCATCTGTGTGAAATAACCATCAAACCCAGTCTAACAGCTCCACATGTATCTGGATTTAGCTGGATTTACTTCACGTTAAACGTTGTTCGTTCTGTCCGGGTCACTTTTACCACGTCATATCACACAGTTCATCTTTTTTAAGGCGCTTTAAAAATATCAGCGGCAAACTGACTCAAAATGTAATAATGTCATGTGATGTCGCCTATGTCAATAATATGCGTCTCGTTACTGCATTAACCATATATAATATTCTTATCATTTAATGAGATGTGCAGTTTGAAGATCTTGAGTTTAAATTTCAGCTCAGTGAAGCACTTTAATCACCAACACTTTTTCAGTAAGTTACATTTCGTGTAGAATTGTGCTTCAGATAAAGAACTTTATGTTGACCAGATTGTTAGTTAATCATTATCAATCAAAGTCAGTATTAAAAAAAGTGAACCTGTAAAACAGGTGTTAAATGCGATGCGGTTGAAAATTTGGGTGCACCTAACTTTTGTGCTGGTGCACCTAAGAAAAGAAGTTAGGCACACCAGTGCAACCAGCGCAAAAAGTTAGTCTAGAGCCCTGAGTGTTGCCAGATTGGGCGGTTTTCCTCTAAATTGGGCTTTTTTTTTTTTTTCACTTCCATTTAAAAGAAAATATTCAGTTTTAAGAAGCTCCAGCATTGTGGAAGGATATTAAAAGTAAAGTGAATTTTCAATGCTGATTTGGCTTAATAGTGTTGGTCAGTCTGTATTATATTGTTGAAAGAAAATTAAAATGTGTTTTCCATGCGTTCACGCTAGCATGTTCTGGGGTTCAAATGAGTCTCATCAGTACACACAAGTTTGCAGCCAAATGATCAAGTATTGCAAAGGAATATCTTTGAAATTCTTCCTCATAATGTTAAGGTTATAGGCTATAATTTAGTTTTTTACTTGTCAGGGAAAATGAGAAAAAATAAAAAGCTTATTATGCTGGGCTTGATGTAATTCTACATGGTACTCACTGCCTGTATAGGTAAACGAGTGAGTGACCAAAACACTACTAGATCCACAGCAACCTGCCACATACAAAAAATAAGTTATCAGACAGTTTCTGTGCCGCCCCTGTGTGAGCAGTGGTCTCAGTCTGGCCACCCATATAGAAATTGTCTGGCTCCGCCACTGTCCACAGTTGAAAAAGAAGCAGATGAAATAGCTGATAAGAGATGAAGGACTGATTCAGTCGTGTATTCAGCTTTATTCAGTATTATTCATATCGATACCGGAATTATATCGTATCGACCGAAATTAGGAGTTATATCGTGATATAAATTTTAGCCATATCGTCCAGCCCTAACACCAGCTTGAGCGTACAGTGCATGTTAGGGCACAGACTTGGACCACATTGCCGTCCAGAAGTCTGTTCATTGTGTGATAAGATAAAAATATTACTAGATTTTTATTGGAATTGGATGTGACTCAATTTATCCACGTATGACTAAAGGTGACTTTAATAATATGAACCCAAAAAGTCATGTCGGGAAGGGACTGCAAGGTGTGATCTTGACCACAAACTGAGACACGCTGAAACCAAACCCGAAATACCCTGAAGTACCAGCAGTAACAGGAAGGACGAAGAGCTTAACATGAAAAGTTATTTCACTTCCCATGAGAAGCATTAAACAGGCGTTTTTTCATACAGGTCCAATAGTTCTGATCCAAACTAAGTCTCTCCGCTGTATCTAGCCTGGCGGATCAGGGCGACCATTGTTTGTGCTCGGCGGAGGGAATGCGGCGGGCGTGTAGCCGCTCGCCCGGGATGAACTCGAGGAGATGAAATGAAAACCACATCAGAAAATATCTGGCTGCAGGGCTGCCCTAGCTCTCAGATTAGACGCACCTCCACCGGCACACGGCCACGCCCAGTTACAGGAAAGACAAAGAAAGTAGGATGCCAAGATGATGCTAGAGAAAATGTTACAGGAACCCTAATGCACATGTATGGAGGGAATCGAACATGGCGCCGATTATCTGCCTTTGATCCGCTGTTTCGTACAGGAACCTCCGGTTTACTTCAGCATTAAGCTTCATACCTGACTGTCTCTGTCTGAACATGACATGATTTGCATGTGTTTATTTGGGGTGGGGCGGGGGGGGGGGGCGGTGTTTAAGACCATGCATTAATAGCAGCACTGCACTGGAACTTTCTAAAAAATAGATGCAGGATGCATGTACATACACCGATCAGCCATAACATTAAAACCACCTCCTTGTTTCCTTTTTATCAGCTCCACTTACCATATAGAAGCACTTTGTAGTTCTACAATTACTGACTGTAGTCCATCTGTTTCTCTACATGCTTTGTTAGCTCCTTTCATGCTGTTCTTCAATGGTCAGGACCCCCACAGGACCACCTCTGTGTGTGTTGTGCTGGTATGAGTGGATCCGACACAGCGGCGCTGCTGGAGTTTTGAAACACCGTGTCCACTCACTGTCCACTCTATTAGACACTCCTACCTAGTCGGTCCACCTTGTAGATGTAAAGTCAGAGACGATCGCTCATCTATTGCTGCTGTTTGAGTCGCTCATCTTCTAGACCTTCATCAGTGGGCACAGGACGCTGCCCACGGGGCGCTGTCGGCTGGATATTTTTGGTCGGTGGACTGTTCTCAGTCCAGCAGTGACAGTGAGGTGTTTAAAAACTCCAGCAGCGCTGCTGTGTCTGATCCACTCATACCAGCGCAACACACACTAACACACCACCACCATGTCAGTGTCACTGCAGTGCTGAGAATCATCCACCACCTAAATAATACCTGCTCTGTGGTGGTCCTGTGGGGGTCCTGACCATTGAAGAACAGCATGAAAGTGGGTAACAAAGCATGCAGAGAAACAGATGGACTACAGTCAGTAATTGTAGAACTACAAAGTGCTTCTATATGGTAAGTGGAGCTGATAAAATGGACAGTGAGTGTAGAAACAAGGAGGTGGTTCTAATGTTATGGCTGATCGGTGTACAGTCTAAGCAATTGAGGTTTAAGGGCCTTGCTCAAGAGCCCAACAATGGCAACCTGTCGATGGTGAGGCTTAAACCAGCAACTTTCCGATTACTAGTCCAGTATCGCTACACTAAGCTACAGCTGCCTTTGTTAAATAGCTGTCTGTCGGCTCGTTTATTCACCATTAATTATGCAACCTAGTCTGCTCTCTAGGACTCTAGGACTGTCACTGAACTGATGATCAGGGCTCTCAAATCGAAACAGCATCGGAAACTTTGGTCTTTGCCAATGCATGAAAATGTAGAATCGTTTACTCCAGTGATGAACTTTAATGAGTAACCTTGAAGAATTGAGCTCAGGTGATGTTATGCTAGCTCATTACCGCTGGGATCCAGGGTTCGAAACCCCAGAGGTGCTATCGGCTGGTCTGGCGTCTACATACAGACACGATCGACTATGTCTGAAAGGGGCTGGAATGGCCGAGGACCAGCGATAGACTGCCGTCCTGTCCAGGGTGTGTCACAGCATTGTGCTCGTTGATTTTGGGCAAGTCGCACCCACCGCGACCCTGTCCAGGATTAAACACTGGTAAAGACTGGGCCATTTCGCTGAATTGGTGCTATTTCCATTCCCAGGACGTTATATGTATAAATGTTTATAAAAATCAACTTTAAAATGCATTTTTAATTGAGCACATTAATCTAAATGCAAATTTAGGATTTATAATTTAATACATCAATAAAAAAAAAAACCTATAAGACTGAATAATAGTATTAGTTCACGTCCCCTCTCTAACCCGACACTTTAGAATGAAATATAAGAGTGAAATCAGTCAGAAATGCTTTTATGTTCCATGTTTTTAATCTTTATTTTCCATCGGAAATGTAGAATAATGTGGTTCAAATCCCCTCAGTCCTGTTACCCTCACACATTCATCCTTCTAAAAAATCACATTTAGAACAGAAATGATCATTATCTGTGTCTACTGAAGCTCACAAGAGGAGCATTAGCAGGTTCTCCCTTTCCCCCCTGTATGTTTGATAATATTGTAACTCTGACTGAGTAGATTCGTCTCCACCTTCATTCTTTAGTTTAAAAAGAACATTTAGTGATAAGTCACTAGACCGTGCCCGGCGTTCTGGTGAATTTAGCATGTTCTCCATGCTGCTATATTTCACGTGTTTACTAATTCTAGGTATTTTCAGTCCTGTTACTCATATACAGCTTTACCGTCCTACTTATAAACCTTGTAATAATGAAACAAATGCCTGAGATTTGATCAAAACACATTCTGAGTAGTTAAGTGTGTGTTACTAGATTCAGTGTTGAACAAAGATAAAAAATAAGGTTTAATTTTATCTAATTACTACATGCAAACGGCTCCCATTCGTTGAAACGGCCCAACTACACCCAAATGATCTTGGTCTCAGGTAAGTAAGGTAGGTAAGTGTGTGCGGCACTGCTACGTCTCGTGGATCATTAGGGCTTCAGGGTAAGAACTGCTAGCTTTGTACAACTTTTGGCCCTGACACACGAGGTAAAAACCCTTCATTCGCCCAAACATGATTCTTATAACTGATTCATCAATGGAAAATCATAACTGGCACAACGTTCTCAAAGGTAAATTAATAAAAGTGGATTAAAAGCTCAAATGAAATAAATTACATCTCAAATATACACAGATCAGCCATAACATTAAAACCACCTCCTTGTTTCTACACTCACTGTCCATTTTATCAGCTCCACTTACCATATAGAAGCACTTTGTAGTTCTACAATTACTGACTGTAGTCCATCTGTTTAGGTGGTGGATGCTTCTCAGCACTGCAGTGACACTGACATGGTGCTGGTGTGTTAGTGTGTGTTGTGCTGGTATGAGTGGATCAGACACAGCGGCGCTGCTGGAGTTTTTAAACACCTCACTGTCGCTGCTGGACTGAGAATCGTCCACCTAACCAAAAATATCCAGCCGACGGCGCCCCGTGTGCAGCGTCCTGTGACCACTGATGAAGGTCTAGAAGATAACAGCAGCAATAGATGAGCGATCGTCTCTGACCTTACATCTACAAGGTGGACCGACTAGGTAGGAGCGTCTAATAGAGTGGACACGGTGTTTCAAAACTCCAGCAGCGCTGCTGTGTCTGATCCACTCATACCAGCACAACACACACTAACACACCACCACCACGTCAGTGTAAATACCTGCTCTGTGGGGGTTCTGACTGTTGAAGAACAGCATGAAAGGGGGTAACAAAGCATGTAGAGAAACAGATGGACTACAGTCAGTAATTGTAGAACTACAAAGTGCTTCTATATGGTAAGTGGAGCTGATAACATGGAGAGTGAGTGTAGAAACAAGGAGGTGGTTTTAATGTTATGGCTGAATATATAGTGTTTTCCTATATAGTTGTAATTTGTCATACTGTTGTATAATAGTAATCACATTACATAGTCAATATTTTATGTTATTTTACTCTATTTTATTTACTCTAACTGCATTTACTCTGTGCTGGAGCTGCTGTTACACTCGAATTTATCCAATGGGGATCAATAAAGGAATCTTATGGGGAAGACACGTGTGCACAACTTAATGCAAAATTACTAATATAAATTAAGCCTAACGTCTTACGATGAGAGAGTTCCGGCCAGTAAACGGAGACAATGCAACACACTGAATGCAAGACCAGAGAGAGTGGGTCTAAATTTCCTTAGCTTGGCGTCAGGGTGGCACCCTCATGATTAGGTTTGGAATATTTCACATGGAAACCTACATTACTGGACCTTAAGTCACTTTTAGGTTGGTTTTCGTGCAAAACTGAGGGCACAAAAGAGGCGAGTACTTCCAGTTCTGAGAGTGTGAGACGCAACGTACAGGACAAAAACGATGCCCTGTTTTATACATACTACTGTATAATAATAAGTAAGATTTTTTTTTAATATTCACTATATTCTATAGAAGCAGATTAAAGCAATAAAGCACCGTGTGTCCTTGTATATAGCAGAAATGACAATAAAGCCTCCTGAACTTCAACTTAAATGAGCTTAATTAACCTTTACATCAAGGTAAAACTAAACATTTAATCATAAATCATAGTTGTAGCCTGTATATGCATAATCTGATAAAAGTGGACTAGTTCAGTACCAATTTCCATCAGGCAATGAGTCAAATTTGTCTTTTAACTTAGGGACACAGAACAGTGTTCCATACGGCTGATTTTTAATTATAATCCTTTTAAAATAAACACGAGCACAAACCGTCTCCTCGTCTAGTTATTTCTGCAAGTCTAAATTTCCATCATATCAAGTGTCCTAGAATTTGCGGTGCTTTTCTTTGTCTGTGACTGAATGACCAGCCCTTGTACCTCTTCACCCAAAACCCCTTTCACCCATCTGATGGAGGTTTTTTGTCCGAATTTGTCCCAGGGTCTCCCGTCCCACGTGTGAGCGTGTCTCCGGCCGAGCAAGCTTCGCTGAGCCTCGACGGCCTAGGACCGAGTGGACAGAGAAACAGCGCTGTGCTCCCTCATCACGTACTGATCTCGAATCGGTCAGAATTCGTCCCACGGTCTGCTGACTTCTCTGTGCCCATGTGAACAGGGCCAGTTTGCATTCCAAGAACTGGAAAAAAAAAAAAACACTGCAATTCTTTCATGATTAAAAGCTGCCGGAACCACGTGTGGGCGTGTCTACAGCCGAGCAAGCTTCACTGAGCCTCGATGGTGTAGGACCAAGTGAACAGAGAAACAGCACTGTGCTCCCCTGATATCTAAGCTCGTGGTGATGTGAAGCTCGCCTGACTGTGGACAGTGACCTACAGCTCCATTCCATTCCATCATATTCACTATAGGCCTGGGGAATCTCCTTACAGTGTAAAACTAATGGGTTCAGTCAAACTAGCCCTATTTATGTGGGTGGGCACAGAGAAGCCACCAGTGGTAGTCAGTCAATCCCAAAGTTTAATGACTATCTAGAATATTAGATTGTCAAAATTTCCAGAAAAGCCACAATAATTCTTCTAAAAAAGAAGTCAAATTAAGAAATGATAGAAATTAGTTTATAAATAGCCACCATGGCTAACGTATTACTCTCAGGTGAACGTAAACTTTCGACTTAATTAGTAAGACTTTTCACTTTCGTTTACTCACCGAGCGAATCGTCCAGCGCCTTCAAACTGCTCATTTTGATCCTAACAGTGGATAACATAGAGAAAAATTAAAAATAAAAGCTTTAAAACCTCATAAAAATAAACCGAGACTCGGAAGATTCCACACAGCGACCGTTATAGCTCCTTCATTCAAATCGGGTCGCGAGCCCTGCGCGAGACTAATATCAGGGGGGCGTGCACCTGTGAACGACGATTCATAAGCGAGTCGACTCTTCGTTCTAAGCGACTCTGTGCAACACATTGGCATTAAATCAGGGAATCAGATTCATTCAAATGATTCGATTCGTTCCAGCCAGGCGTGTTAAGTGAATAGGACACGCGAGATTCGTCGGAGTTTGATTCGTGAATTGAATCAGTGGGAGGCACGATAGAGCGATTGAGGTGGTGAAGTTGCAACACATCGAGAGTCCTAGAGATCTCGGTTCGATCCCCATCTCCTGTCACTAGCTTACTTTTGCATTAATCAGTGGTGGTGGTGGTGGCGTGTGTGTGACTCTTTCGGTAGGCCTACTCTGGTGTTTTGGCAGGTCCCAAAACCTGCAGAAGGTGGATTGACTGTGATGGAGTGGCTCTTTGTGAATATGAATCAATGTATTTACTTTTAAATGGCCTTCGGTTGTACTTAAATAATTCTAATCCTGATTTGTTTGATTACTAAAGTTGCTGGTTGTTTTGGTTCTGCGCAGAAACACAAACCCCAGAGACCTGGGTTTGATCCTTTCCTGCTAAATAAGGTGTTTACTTATTATTACTCACTTTCTTAACCGTTTATCCAATTGGAGTCGCGGGGAGAACATGCACGGGGAGAACATGCAAACTCCACACAGAAAGGACCCGGACCGCCCCGCCTGGAGATCGAACCCAGGACCTTCTTGCTGTGGGGCGACAGTGCTAGTGCCCATGAGGCGTTTATATCTATTTAAACAATTTAATTTATTTGAGCACACCTATTATTTAACACACTCTAAGTAAAACTAAGAGTGGAACAGTGAATAGTGTGGCTGGTAGTGTGGGTGCTGCACAAGTACACCAGTCCCAGACACCTGGGTTCAATCCTCACCTCTGGTCACGGTCTTCAAGCTAATTGAGGGGTTCATATCTATTTATATGAGTGAATTTGTTTGAGCAAACCTATTATTTGGTGTAGTGTTAAGTAAGACTGGGAGTGGAACATGGGTGGTGCTGCTGGTAGTGTGGGTGCTGCACAGGACACCTGGGTTTGATCCTCACCTCTGGTCTTTAAGCTAAATGAGGGGTTCATATCCATTCAAACGATTACATTTGCTTGAACAAACCTGTTATTTAATGTAGTATAAGTACGATTGGGAGTGGAACGGTGGGTGATGCGGCTGGTAGTGTGGGTCCTGCAGAGCTGGAGGTTCGAGATTAAGATTTGAGACCAGTTTGTAAGCAGAAACGTGGAAGCTCTGCGGTTCAGATACTAGACTAGTAACCGTAAAGTTGTCACTATTGGACCCCTGAGCGAGGCCCTTAACCCTCAAATGCTCAAAGTGTATTCAGTCATAATTGTAAGTGGCTTTGGATAAAAGCGTAGCTGCTGAAAGATGTGTTTAGGTGCAGTATTAGATGATCCGCCTTTGCTGGAACATGAGCGAAACTATCCTCAGTCAAGCAGGCTTTACATGGTCATGGACTCGAAGGCTAAAGCTGGACCGAAGTTTGCTGCTGGTCTCATGGACAAAGGAAAAGAACAAGTGAGAATCCCTTAAGCCCATGATGATGTGAAGCTGGCTTGACTGTAGACAGTATCAGTCATGTTCCAATCAGTAAGTCACAGGAAAGGAAGAGCTGCAGATCTGACTGAAATCCTGAGAGCATGAAGTATGCAGTGTGAAATCACGTGGTAGCGTGAGATTAGAGACAACGTTCGATTTTGCTAATTTTTTAGCTAATTAAGGGAAATTAATGCGCTTTGACGAGATTTAACAATGCTGCACTGATCTAATCTATAACTATTAACTATAAATGATTTAAATGTATTATTTAGGATTATTTTATCTCTCTTTCCCCGCTCTCTTTCTGGATTGTGAGATTAAATGTGTTCATGCAGAAACAGAACATTTATCCTCCTGCAGAGTGATCATTAGCGGTTAGCCCCGGGCTAAAGCCGAGGCGCTGTGCTGTTTGAAGAACTAACCGTAGCGTTTATGATCTATAGATCTGTACTGATGCGAGTTTCCTGTATTTTTCCTCTCACTTCACTTCACCGTAAAGAAATAATCAACAGTACAGTGTAATACCACTTACTCCTGGTACTTTCTGTAGATCTGTAAAGAATCTGTGAAGAATGAAGAGTGGCATCGACAACACAATATACAGCGGTACCTTGAAACTCGACATGAGTCGGTTCTGGGAGCGGCGTCGAGTTTTAAAGACGTTTTAAAGAGTTTTGAGGTATTTTTCCCCATAAGGATGTTTGGAGAACCTGTTAATGCGTCCATGGTCCCGTGTTATTTTCAGTGTTTTTGACACTTAAACACTGAAAATAACACAAATATAATATAAACACACTGAAAATAACACAGATATATACAGTAGATAGATAGATAGATAGACAGATAGATTATAGACAGACAGACAGATAGATAGATAGATAGATAGATAGATAGATAGATAGATAGATAGATAGATAGATAGATAGATAGATAGAGACAAGACAGACAGATAGATAGATTATAGATAGAGACAGACAGACAGATAGACATATAAATATATAGATAGGCAGACAAACAGACAGATAGACATATAGCTAGACAGATAAATAGATAGATTTTTGACAGATGTTAGACAGACAGACAGGTAGGTATATAGACAGACATATATACAGTAGATAGACAAACAGACAGACATTAATAAAGAGACATACAGACGGACAGAGACAGACGGACAGACAGATAGATAAATACAGGCGACCCTTGACTTACAACTGTAATTGGTTCTGAAGCGCTGTGCTTAAGTCAGAATGTTTGTTAGTTAAACCTGTTTTTCCCATAAGAAATAATGTAAATACCCTTACCCCTAACCTCTCTAATATCTTAAATGCTCTTATTGTTATAAATACACGTATATTTTCCCTTAAATCTTAAATGATAGAATAGATAATACTGTAATAAACAATAATAAACACCAATACACAGTAGTACTGTACATAAACACACACATCACATCTCAGTACAGTACGTGTGCTGCACCATACACCATAATACATTTCCTTCTTTATTATAAACTTTATCTACCAGAAACAACAATAACTCTCATATTTCTCTATTATTTCCTTCTTATGTCAGTAGTGTTGTATTTTGTAGGTGTAATTGCATGAAAGAAAGAATACTTTACTGAGCTGAGTTCCTTCTTCTCTCTCACTCACTGTCCCCTCTGTCTGATACACAGTGACAACACCAACAAATAATAGATTTGTTCATTTTCTCACCACTACGCTTTCTCTGCACCTTATTTGGGGACATTTTAATATTGAAAACACCGGAAAAACACTGTCCGCTGTCCGAATGTTCACTCACTGTATATATATATAGAGAGAGAGAGACGGACATACAGACATACAGACATACATATAGATAGATAGATACACAGACAGATAAATAGAATAATAAGATATAATAATAATAATGAGCAGTAGTGAATCTTCTTATAAACTATAACTACAAGTACATACGTGTAAATATGTACATAAAATGATTGGTTATAGATATAAATGTATACATTGAAGCAATAACATATTATAAACACTACAGTACAATAATCGATCAAACTAATAAAGGTTTTATTGATCAGTAAATCACTGTGCAGATACTGAACATTAACGTGTCTGATAGTAAATAAACGTTTAATATTAATGAATAATTAGATGAACACATTGAAACCACACAGCTCTCTCTGTTAATGAGTAAAACACCCACTCTGGTCGGTCGTGATGCTAAATGCTAACGCAGAGGCGCTGGAGTGTGAAAGTCACATTACTAACACTATTATTCACCCGGCGAGTGGGACGGCGGGAGGTTCAGGCCTCATTAACACACAATTAGAGAATCGTTTACATCCATATGGAGAGAAGAGGTGACGAGAACGGAGGAGTGAGGAGAGCAGAAGAAAAGCCTGGTTACACGGTTCTATTTATTCATTCCAGTTCATTCCAGTATATGTGTTGTTCTGGGTTTAACACAGCTGTCAGAGTACAGAAGCAAGACAGAATTAATGAATGAGCGCAGGATCGTGCTGATTAACTACAGTACTAAATACTGCCTAATTAGTACATCACCACCCTCGGGTGCGCGGCGGTAAAACACACTGGCACACCAGAGCTGACAACTTGAGCTCGACCGGGTACCTGTACGGACGACGATTGGCTGACCTCAGATGACCTCAATTATAAGATAATGGAGACCGGTGCGTGACTCTCCGTGCACGATACAGATCTCTATTGGTGAAAACAAGAGGTCTGTACTGCACATGTCGGAGGGGGCGTGTGTTAGTCATGACCCACCTTGGTTAGGAGAGGAGGTCTGCACCAACAGAGGTAAATATGATTGGGGAGTTGGATATGACTAAATTGGAAGAAGGGAAGACTGGGAAGAATGCATGACAAATGAATACACTATCAGTGGTATAGTTACACAATATGAAGCACATACCGTAAAATGCAGTTTGGGACGCAGCCCGGAAATCACTGATATGTACTGTGTAAACAGTGTGTACCTGTCATCATCATGGATTTAAGCTCTTATTGCTTGAAGTGACCAGAACATTTGTCAGGTAAGTGTGAATTTGTCATCTCACCTAACAGCAAGAAGGTCCTGGGTTCGATTCCCATGTGGAGCAGTCCGGGTCTTTCTACATTACGTTTACATGTACGGCATTTAGCGGACGCTTTTATCCAAAGTGACTTAGACTTAAGCCATTGATGGTTCAGGGCCTTGCTTAAGGGTCCAAGGGTGGCAACCTGGCAGTGGTGGGTCTTGAACCAGCAACCTTTCGGTTATTATTCCTGTACCACTAGGCTACAGCTGCCCCTACACACTTTCTGTGTGGAGTATGCATGTTCTTCCTGTGTCTACGTGGGTTTCCTTCCACAGTACGAAGACGTGCAGTCAGATTAACTGGAGATACTTAATTGCCGCTAGGTGTGTGTGTGTGTGTGTGTGTGTGTGTGTGGGCTCTGTGATGGACTGGCGACCTGTCTGGGGTGTTTTCTGCCTTTCACCCGGTGAATTGCACCCACCGCGACCCCGAATACAATAAAGTGGTGTTAAAACATACAGTGAATGAATAAATTGCAGCAGAGGAATTGCGATAGGGAAGTGGAAACGACTAAACTGGGAGAGAACAAAGGAACGTGCACAAACAAGAACAACTAAAAACATCATCTGGTGATAAACAGAGCCGAAATTCAGCCTGATTTGACTCACAGACTTTCTAAACAAGCGAGTTCAATGTCACACCAATGACAACATGCGAATTACCGCCGTCTGGTGGTGGAAGAGTGTAATTGCATTACATTTACATTTACTGTATTTAACAGACGCTTTTATCCAAAACGGCTTACAGTACTGGGACAGTGTACAATCTAAGCAATTGAGTGTTAAGGGCCTTGCTCAAGGGCCCAACAGTGGCAACCTGGCAGTGGTGAGGCTTGAACCAGCGTCCTTTTGATTACTAGTCTAAGCTACACACCTTTATTCTTTTGTTAATTCATTGTCTGTTTTACCACTGGTTTGGTTGCCAGTAAATCACAGGGTACACACACACACACACACACACACACACACACACACACACACACACACACACGCACAGAGCAATTGAGTGTCTCCAATTCACCTCATTGCAGCATCCAGAGGAAACCCACCCAGACACAGGGAGAACATGCAAACTCCATACAGAAAGGACTAAAACCGCTCCATCTGGGAATCAAGCCGATGACCTTCTTGCTGTAAAGTGACAGGAAACCCACGTGAACATGGGGAGAGGAGAACATGCAAACTCCACACAGAAAGGACCCGGACCGCCCCACCTGGGAATCGAACACATGAACTCTTTGCTGTGAGGCGACAGTGCTACCTACCAAGCCACTGACACACACACACACACACACACACAGCAATTTAGTATCTGACTGCATGTCTTTGGACTATGGAAGGAACCTGGAGTACCAGGAGGAAAACCATGTGGACACGGGAAGAGGAAAACATGACATGACACAAACTCCACACAGGAAGGACCTGGAGCGCTCCACATGGGAATCGAACCCATGACCTTCTTGCTGTAAAGTGACAGTGCTACCCACCGAGCCACAGACACAGACACACACAGCAATTTAGTATCTCTAATTGACCTGACTGCATGTTTTTGAACTGTGGGAGGAAACTGGAGCATCCAGAGGAAACCCCCACAGACAAAGGGAGAACATGCAAACTCCACACAGAAACTTGGCAATCGAACCCAGGACCTCTTTGCTGTGAAGTGACAGTGCTACCAACCGTGCCACCCTGCATTACCTGTATGAAAACTGAATGCTGCACCATGTAAATAAACATAGTCTGTTATAAAGTTGCTGATAAATTACACACACACACACACACACACACACACACACACACACACACACACACTTGCTGCATGACATTTCCCAGTTACTTCTGCCTTGTAAATGTCAGAATGCTAAGTGCAGTGTATATACGTGTCTTCCATGTTGTCTAAGTTGTGGCATTTAGATAAATTAGCGTCTCTTCAGTCTCTCTTTAGTCTCGGTCTGGTGCTGCGTTCAGGTCCTCATCACAATCTTGTAAATGCCAAATCACGACCCTCTTAAAATCATCTCCACTGTATATTTCCATTTCCACACGTTCAGTCTGGGGTTACATGAGGAAATCTGGAGATGCAGGATGACACTCGGTGGGGTTGTGCACTCCCAGTCCAACCAGCTTATGGTCAAATGTCCACAGCTTTGATCTAAAGCCAGTAAAGAAGGCATTCCAAACTATTAAGGGTTAGGAGCCTTGCTCAGGGGCCCTACAGGAGCACCGTTACATTGATCGTTAAGTCTCATGTTCATGCAGTACACACTCTCACCGGCAGATGGCACTAAAGCAGCAGCATTGTGATTGTGGATCATTAAACGGCGTTCACGACCCATCGAATCCCACAATAACACTCTTGTGTGGTACAAACACCACAGGGGGCACTTAAAGCTCCACCAGGTCTACACATGACCTTGGAATATTTAATGCATCCACTTGTGTGGTATCACAGCTAATCGGGCAGATTTAGTCTGAAGTGGCTCGGTGGGTGGATATCTGAGCAGGCTGGGAACGATTCCATTGGGTTCGTTGCACACATGCAGTTTTAAAAGTGCTTCTTTCTTTTTACAGTTGGTGGGTTTGACCCCACGCATTAGCCTGCTAGTTCGGGGTACGGGGCGTCAAACTCATTCTCACCGAGGGCCACGTCTGCATCATGGTGGCCCTCAAAGCGCCGATTGTAACGTATCCTGCTGTGATTGCAGTCGCCTTTTAAGTCCTGGACAATTTGTTGTTGTTTTTCTAAATCGTTGGAGGATAAATTCTGTGTTTGATGTGTAAAAATACAAAATTTATCCTGTATATTTATAACGTATATCTACATTTATATTGTTCTCCTTTACCACAGACACGCCTCATAACACAAGAGACGCGCCGCTTTCTCTTCCTAAAGCACTAACTCGTTTTCACTTTCACATCTTTCATTAAATTTCCTCCTTCTGCTTCAATTTTCTCTTCTTGTACACTTTGGGAGTATTTGTAAATATTTCTCAACAGCACTTGTTGGAAAACCGCCTCAGTTAAACGCTGATGTGGAAACGCTGCCATCTAGTGGCGGGATGCGAGTCAGATGCAGTTTATGTAGGATTTGACAGTGTATTTTAAAACAATCGTACGTACTTTTAAGATCTCGCAAGCCTTGAGTTTGACCCATGTGCTCTAGCACATAGATCTGCAGCTGGGAATTCGAATGCCCCGTCATTAGTTCGGCTCCTACGTGTATGGAAAAAGCCACTAGCTCCGAGATCCGGGGTTCAAATCTCACCTTCAATTGGCTCTGTCTGAGGTTAGGGCGAGGTGGTCCCACTATTGGAAGGTTCCCAGGTATTGGGAGATTCACTAGTCAGTAAGTTCTCAGTGCATGTCACAAGCCCGGATACAACAAGGAGCGTTGCACCAGGAAGGGAATCTGGTGTAAAAACTGTGCCAGTTTAGGCAGTTTGGGGAGGGGGGGGCAGTTGTATTTCTTTGGTTGCTTGCTGTGTTATTACTGATTTGCGTTCCTGACTGCAGGTGAAATAAACTCATGTTAATAATGTGATAACACTTAAGAGATATAAGTTATAGAAGTCCTCCCAATCTAGTCGTATCCAATTCCCAGATCGCATTTCGCTTCCTCTCTACTGCTGCAGACCTCCACTCCTGACCGTGGAGGGTCGTGACTAACACACGCCCTCTCCAGCACCCTCTTCTTTTCACCTGCACTGGGCGGGTTCATACGGAGATCCGTATAGTGCACGAGGAGTTACGCACCGATCTCCATTATCCCCCGTCTCTGTGCAGCACTATTGATCAGCCAGCAGAGGGCGTAACTGCAGCAGTTATGATAAATCCATACACATTCCTCCGTCGGACAAGCCAATCATTGTCCGTATAGACGCCCAACCAGCTGGTAGCAGAAATTTTATTTTTATCATACTTTGTTCATTTAATTCTTTTTTTTCTATTTTATTTACGCATTTTCTCCCAATTTAATGTCGTCAATCTGTCTTCCGCTGCTGGTAGATCCCTGATTGCGGTCGAGGTGGGTATATTGCTGCTCACGCCTCCTCCGACCAGTGCACAGCCCTTAGCGGACCATGCATTCTGCACAGGCGCCTTAATATACTAACCAGGGTCCTTACACAGCGTTTGAAGACCCCGCCCACATAGTCCGGGTCATCCCACCCTATCAGAGATCTGTCTGCTGCAGGCACTGCCGATTATGCCCGGGGGCAACGCCGAGTTTCGAACCGAGGAGTTCAGAATCTCGGCGCTGGTGTGCTGTAGCAGTGGTGAGTAAAAATCAGACCTCTCATTGATGAGTTATAGTGTATTTTTGGACACCATTAAATCTGGCCACCCTGTGTGTGTGTGTGTGTGTGTGTGTGTGCTTAAATAAATCCACGCAGCAGTCGATGGGCTCTAAACAGGATCTCCCAAACTTTATTTCCTGTGTAGAGTTGTACCATGGGGGGCAATCACAGTTAGTGGACTTCCTTCTTATTAGTCTGAGTGCAACATAAATATCAGGACACTAAAGAAATCAGATCATCGTTTCTTCATCTGCAGACGAAATTAAAGGGTAAATTCTAAATCAGAGAGAGAGAGAGAGAGAGAGAGCGTGAGACAGAGAGAGCGTGAGACAGAGAGAGAGAGAGAGAGAGAGAGAGAGCGTGAGACAGAGAGAGAGAGAGAGAGAGAGAGAGCGTGAGACAGAGAGAGAGAGAGAGAGAGAGCGTGAGACAGAGAGAGAGAGAGACGTGGGTGGAGATGATGATGATGGAGGTGGATTAAATGTGGATGAATGATGGATGGAAATTTGAGGGGCAGCTTCTCTGTCTAATAATTTTCTCCCTTTTTCTCCCAGTTTAGTCGTAGCCAGTTCCTCTGCCTCTGCTGGAGACCCTGACGGCGTACAGAGGGTATATTCTCCTGACACGCCCTCCCTCCGACACGACCCCTTCTTATTCGCCTGATCGTGAGGTCGGTCTCACACACGGAAAGTCACGCGCTGATCTCCACGTTCCTCCACTTCTGCACAGGCACCTCGGCCTCAAAGACCCCGCCCACTTTTCAGTCCTCCCAATCAAGTCGTATCCAATTCCCAGATTTCATTTCGCTTTCTCTCTACTGCTGCAGACCTCCACTTTTGACCGTGGAGGGTCGTGACTAACACACGCCCCCTCCGACACGTGTGCAGCATCGACCGCTTCTTTTCACCTGCACCAGGGTTCATCCGGAGATCCGTATCACACACTGATCCCCGTTATCCTCCAGCACTATCGATCAGCCAGCAGAGGGCGTAACTGCAGAATCCCAGTGCTGGTGTGCTAGAGGAACATCTGTAAGATTTCCAATCTAATTCCAAGTAAATCCACCTGACGCCTCAGACGCACCGCGATGCTTCGTGAATTTTGGTTTTGAAGCTTTATAAACAACAAACGCTTCCCTAAAAGATGGTACACTCCCTTCAGGTAGGGGGTGAGACCCTACCCCAGTGGGAGAGAGCTCAAATATCTCAGGGTTTGGATCACGAGTGATGGGAAGAGGGATCGTGAGGTTTGGTGGGTTTGGTGGGTACTGGTACAGAGGGAGCAGAGCCACAAATCAAAGCTCTGAATTTATGGGTCGATCCCAGTCCCACCCTCACTTATGGTAATGAGTTCTGGGTAACGATTGAAAGAACGAGGGTTGAAGAGCTCGGGGCAGAACCACCCCGGTTCCCCCGAGCGCCCCGGTTTGGAGATCACGAGACGTGAGGAGTGTCGATGATTACAGAGAGAGAGACGAAGAGAATCAAAGAACATTATTAAATATTAAATATTACTGTTAAACCCCTGATAACATCTGAGCAGGGCGAGAACACACACACACACACACGGCCAACATCCATATTAATATATTATTATTATTATTATTATTTATTTCTATCGTTCTACGTATATTAATATGAATGTTAGAATGAACGACACTCAGGATTAGACGCGCTCATTATTGCATCGGGCGTTAGTGTTCAATCTACTAAAGCTGTAGCTCATCGAGCAAACCTCAGAGCTGCTGAAGCTGAAGCTGCAGGGTTTCAAATTCACACCAAATTCTACAATATTTAATCCAGGGAGAACATGTTTAACACGGTAACGTCGAATGAAACGAGGACCCCGAAGTAGTAGTGATCTGCTACTCTGGTGTGACGAGTAACGAGTAAAACGAGGGCCTAGCAGTTAAAGTACTGGACTAGTAATCAGATTGCCACTGTTTGGCCCTTGAGCGAGGCCCTTACCACTCAATTGCTTAGACTGTATACCATCACGGGACATCTCACTTTGAATAAATGTCAGTGTGAAAGTAAAAGTGGACATTTAAGATAAGGAAGGTCCTTCAGCCTCTCTTTCATCTTCAAAGCCTTTGCGTGTGATCAGGGTTGCCAGATATGAGCCACACGAGCTCAGCAAAAAGCAGAAAGGTTTACTAAATAGCTCAAAATGTTCTGTATTATTATTAATGATTAAATTTAATAATATAAACATGTAAGAAATGAAGAATAGGTGATTATGTGTAAACTGCGCGTCCAGACTTCTGCACTGGGTTCATTTATAACACGTAATGTACGCAAAAAGCTTAGCGCATTCAACCCTGAGTGTCATAAATATCCGGACACACACACAGACGCACCGCTCAGCAGAGAAACGAAGATACAAAGCAATACGCCGTCCATCTAAAAGGCAATATCTGTCATTCCTGGGTTGAATAAAGGGATTGAAATAAATAAATAAGCATCAAAGCGGAAGCAGCGGCGCTGGATTCTGATCCGACTGTACAATATTTACACACGAACTCAAAGATAAAGAGCTTCTGGTGTTCAAGATCCTCATCTCGTCTCCAATATTAATAATAATACAACCGGACAACAAGCGAAATGAGGCGAGGCATCAGAATGACCATGATTCATATCATTCTCATTATTCTTATTCTCATTATTATTCTCATTATTATATATTTATACGTATATAAGTACCCATGCATCCCCCACGATTAAAAGCCCGTCGTGCTCCGCCCCGAATGACAGATACCGCCTTTTACTCCACGTGTGCAAAATAAAACATCAGTCTAATAATAATAAACAAAACAAAACAAACAGTAATGAAAGAAAGTATGTACATTTGGTTTCAGAAGCGTCCGGCGACGACATTAATGAGTGAGTTACTGCAGAATATATACACACAGGTTAGCATCCATGCACAGTGTCAACAACTAGCACGTTAACATTCCAAATATCAAAAACACAAGGGAGAGGGGGTTCTGGGGGGGGACGTGGGACGAGGGACGAGGGACATGGACACGACCAGGAGCCCGGAAGGGTGTGAAGGGTTTGGGATTGAAATGCAGTATCACAGCCGAAAGTACACAGACAGAATCAGACGCAGGTACGTCGTTAGCACTTCAGTCCTGGAGGTTTGGTTTCCTCACGCTAAACAAACTGGGGTACGAGTGTTTCCAGAAACCCTTCGTAACTATTGTAGTACTTAAAATCGTTCGTACATTATGAGTACTCTGACCCATTCCTAACTCACTAGGTACTTCTTTTTTTATTATACAACAGTTAGTTCCGACCTTACAATCTGATTGGTTGAGAAGCGTTCTAACTGTGCTGATATTCGTGATAACAGCACGGCCTTTTCACACCACTATGGTATTACTCCGCTGACGCGTTGCCAGTAACGACGAGCTTCATGCACACAAACGCGCACGCAGGCGACACAGACTTTTTTTCCAATCGCGTTTTAAATCCGTTATTTGATACACAATCTAGCGCGCTGTGTAGGGAACATAAATCAATTTTCTAATTCACAATCTAGTTCACTATGTAGGGAACATATATCCGTGATCTGATACACTATCTAGTGCACTATGTAGGGAACAATAATGTGTTTGTAACGCGAACAGTTAGCTTAATAGCCCAGTTAGCAGCTCCTAGATGTTCTGTTATCACCCATAATCCTTTGGTGTGTGCGAGAGGTTTTTTATTTCTTTTTTTCCCTTCGGAGGTTCTTGCCGCCTTCTTCTTATTGTTCTTACCTCCCTGAAATGAGTTTTTGCAACTGCTTTGTAGTGTTAAACTTTATATTCGTTGTGGAACTACTTTTTGGCGGAAGGTATTGTCAATATTAAAGCCTATTTATTATGAAATTCAGGGCTTCTTTGATTTATTTTCATTCTTTATTTTGTAAAACTGTTGTATAAAAGCAATAGAACACTCGAGGTCGTGTGTTATCACGAATAACATCAAGGCTGTGATGATCTACTGTACTCGCCTTCGGCTCGTGCCTGCGACCGAATCACAGCCGTGATGTTATAGGCGATAACACACGACCTCGAGTGTTCTATTGCTTAAATATATTTGATCCATTTTCTCCCAATTGATCGTAGTCGATTTATCTTCAGCTGCTGGTGGATCCCTGATTGCAGTCGAGGTGGGTATATTGCTGCTCACACCTCCTCCGACCCGTGTTCAGCATTCTGCACAGGCGCCTCTATCTGTTAGTCAGGGTCCTTACACAGCGTTTAAAGACCCCACCCACATAGTCCGGTCATCCCGCCCTAACAGAAACGTGTCTGCCGCAGGCACTGCCGATTATGCCCGCTAGATGGCGCCCAGCCGACCGTTGGCAACGCCGAGTTTCGTACCGAGGAGTTTAGAATCTCGGTGCTGGTGTGCTAGCGGGCACCACTAAGTACTTCTTAACTTGAAGTCTGTGTGCACAAAAACAACATATGTATATATCTGTGCGCCTATTTATAGGCTTGATATGTGATAGATTGCAAATGTATTGTATGTTTGTATGTTTGTATGTTTTTATTCCAGTAATTTAAAGATCTATTGGTTGGTTATTAGTTAATGTCATGCCACTCAGGTGGCGCATTGGTAAAACACGCTAGCACACCAGAACTGAAATTTCGAACTCGTCAGTTCGAATCTTAGCTCTGCCATCCGGCTGGGCTGGGCGCCTACATGAACAACGATTGGCTTGTTGTTCATCCAGGTAGGGAGTTGGACAGGGAGCTCATAACTGGTGCAATTACGACCTCTGGTGGCTGATTAAGTCGAGGAATAACGCTGATCAGGGTGTGTCTCTCCGTACACAAGGCTGATTCGCAGGTGACAGGATGCAGTCAGTACTGCACACGTGTCGGAGGGGGAGTAACACCATCTGGTAAAAAATGAAAGAAAATGCGTAAAAAACGTTTTCTTAATGAATGATTTAGATTTTTATGATATAATAATGAGCAATCGTTTGATAATCGGTGATTCAGTTTTCGACTGGCGATTTCGACTGTTGAGTCAACAAATAACTTAAACCTGGTTTGTAGTTTCGGAGACACTCGCAAAATTGGCGCTCTTAAAGTTATGTAGTTCTTAAAATCGTTATCGGGAAACGCAGCCCTGATTCGTATTTTCGTCTAATAAATGTTTTATTTATGTGTTTCTTGGATGTTTTGTGTTTTCGTTTGTTTTTTATTCATTAATCTGGTTAATACTGAGCTGACACCCTGCCGCTGCTGCTTACTTGATGATTTTAGTCGCATCAGACGCTAGAGATGGAAAAATGAGGGTTTAAGGGCCTTGCTCAAGGGCCCAACAGTGACAAGCTGGCAGATGTGAGGCTTGAACCAGCAACCTTCCGATTACTAGTCCAGTACCTTAACCACTAAGCTACCCCGGCCCTACAGAATCAATTGTTGTATCTCCATTTCACCTCACTGGCATGTCTTTGTTAGTGTTTGTGGGAGGACACCCACACAGACACGGGGAGAACATGCAAACTCCACACAGAAAGGACCCGGACCGCCTCAGCTGGGAATCGAACCCAGGACCTTCTTGCTGTGAGGCGACAGTGCAACCCACCGTGCCGTCCTTCCAAAAAACGTCCAAAAACGCTTACCATATAGAAGCACTTTGTAGTTCTACAATTACTGACTGTAGTCCATCTGTTTCTCTACATGCTTTGTTACCCCCTTTCACCCTGTTCTTCAATGGTCAGGACCCCCACAGAGCAGTGAGTGGACACGGTGTTTAAAAACTCCAGCAGCGCTGCTGTGCCTGATCCACCCATACCAGCACAACACCCACTAACACACCACCACCATGTCAGTGTCACTGCAGTGCTGAGAATCATCCACCACCCAAATAATACCTGCTCTGTGGGGGTCCTGACCATTGAAGAACAGCATGAAAGGGGGTAACAAAGCATGTAGAGAAACAGATGGACTACAGTCAGTAATTGTAGAACTACAAAGTGCTTCTATATGAGTGTAGACAGTGAGTGTAGAAACAAGGAGGTGGTTTTAATGTTATGGCTGATCAGAGTATATGTTCTGTATGCTGTAAATCTCCAGGACTGAAGTTTAACAAACCGAACACACACACACACACACACACACACAGTTAGGTGCAGAAACATCTGGAAACATCAGCAGGAAACCGCAGGTACAGGAAGTCCGTTTGCGGTTGGTTATGGCTGTAGTTCTCGCGCGTCCTCGTCAGATCGTCGCTTTATTTTTATTGATCGTTTGATCTGTTTGTGTGTTTTTGTCTGGTGTTTGAGCCGCAGGTCTTCAGCTGCACGTCCACGTCGTCCGTGTCCTCAAACATCATCCTTAAAGACGCTTCTTTTATTTCCTTTCTTTTCTTCTCCGAGTTTAAGAAATAAATAAATAAGAAGACGGACTCCCTTTTTTTTTAACTCGTCCGCGATCGTTCTCCGTCGTCCCGTAGAAAGGCTTAAGAAACGAAAGCGAGAGGGGACGCGGGGACGGGATGCGGGGACGCGAGGGTGCGGCGCCTCGGCCGGATGCAAAAGCATCGCACACAGGACGTCGTTAATATTGCGTATAAATTCTGGTACGAAATTCCTCCCAGACGCTTCAAACTTCACAGCTCGATTTTCTCGGTAGAAAAAAAGGAAAGGAAAACGTTCAGTGGGAAAATACAAAAGCTGCCGATTAGCCGGGACGCGTTTTAGAAACGATTTATCGTTATTTTTTTATCCCCTTTGGCGATTTCTTCACTTACAGAGCTAAAATAGAATCAGCGAATATTTCAAAACTACGTCAGGCTAACGGCTATGTCAGATCTGGACTTAGAAAAATCTTAACCAGGCTAATCGTTTATAAAACCCAAGCGGCGCTTGGTGTAGCATTCGGGCTAATCTACGCATTTAAACCGGACTACTTTTGCGCGTTTACGTCGAGCTAATCTGCACTAACAGTGAGATAATCTCAGCGGGACTGGAGGGACAAGCTCCCTCGTAAACTCCACACGGATGAGCTCGGGCGGTAGCTAATGAGGCTAACGTGTGTCTCGCATGCTAATGATCGCGTGCATGTTTTGTGTGTGTGTGTGTGGACCGACGGTAACAGTCGTCAAGTGTAAACTTGGCGTAAAAAAGACGCGAGCGCAGGCTAAGACGCGCACTCATCTGTCCGGGTCGCCGCTATAGATCTGGCTCTCGTCAATAATAGCTAGCATTAGCATAAAAAATGTTGGCTAGCTTGTTAAACACGGAGGCTAATATCAAGGCCACGCCGCTCAGTGTTTAGCATGCGAAATGGCTAATAAGTTAATAATAATAAAGTGAATCAAAAAGCAATAAGACACATTTTCCCTCCTTCTTAGCGTGTTAGCTTTCTGTAGATTAGCGTCAGTGCTAATTTAGCATCCACTAGCTAAACCTATAGTTCTAATCAAACTAAAAATCTACCTCAAAGCTAGCTGAAATGTTGTGGATCGTATCTTCATAGTGGGCGTGTCATTTAGCTTCATTATTAGCTTTGGACAAGCAGATTAGCTCATGTGAGCTAGCTAGCACTATCAGTGAGGATTAGAAGATCAGGCTAGCACATTTAGCTAACTAGATAGCATTATTTGCGAAGATAATCGATGTATATGAAAAATTCCTGTCAGAAATCCAGTCAACATAGCATTTTGGCTAACTGAGAATGAAATAATAACATCAGCTAGCTGGCTAGAGTTAGCATGACATGTTTGTTAATCGCCCTATAAATTTCCTGACAGGAATCCAGTCAGGTTAGCTCAGTTAAGCTAGCATAATCAGTACAGACTAGCTAGCATTTACAATGAATTATTATTATGGCTTTTCTTAGAAATCCTGTCAGGTTCGCTAATGAGCTAGCTAGCATTATCAGTGAGGATTAGAAGATCAGGCTAGCACATGTAGCTAGCTGGATAGCATTATTAGTGAAGATAATCAATGTATATAAAAAATTCCTGTCAGGATGTTAGAATGAAGAAAGGAATAATATCAGCTAGCCGGCTATAAACGTCCTGACAGGATAGCTAGTGTAAGCTAGCATTATCAGTACAGACTAGCTAGCATTTAGAATACATTATTAATATGGCTTTTCTTAGAAATCCTGTCAGGGAAGCTACGTTTAGCTGGATGGCTAACAAAGCAGGCTGGCATTGTTAGCCAACTAGAAACTGGGCAAATGAACGTACATAACGTTTTAACATGCTTAAGAAATCCTGTCAGGTTAGCTCACATTAAGCTAGCATAATCAAATCCTGTTAGTTTAGCCTACAGTAGCGAATTGGCTTGTGTTAGCAGTACATGTTTGTTAATCACCCTATAATTTATTTATTAATAGCTCATGAAAGCTAACATAATCAGTACAGACTAGCTAGCATTTACAATGAATTATAACGTGTTTCTCAGAAATCCTGTCAGGGAAGCTACAGTTAGCTGGATGGCTAACAGAGCAGGCTAGCATTGTTAGCCAATTAGAAACTGGGCAAATGAACGTATATAACGTTTTGACATGGTTCAGAAATCCTGTCAGGTTAGCTCATGTAAGCTAGCATAATCTAACGTTTAGCTAAATGGCTATCAAAGCAGGCTAGCATTGTTAGCAGCTAGTTAATATTATCAGTAGAAACTGGGGAAATGAACGTATCGGACTTGTCAGGTTAGCTCACATTAGCGAAATGGCTAAAAACATATAAATATAAACGCTACTTTTTGTAGCTAAAGACACGCCCACTTTTCCTTATATGGTGTCAATCCTCAGAACTACTAATTTCCCATAATTCCACTCTCTAAACGTGGTTTAGCACTGGCCTTAAATTGTATATTTGATTATTTTTAAGTAAGTTTAAAAATAGTTGAAAATAGTCAAATGAAATGATGGAGGTGAGAAAATAAAACGATAAATAATAAAACAAATCCGACGTTTCCTCTCACAAAAAACAACATAAACGTTAAAAGCGGAGGTTAGCGGAGGTTAGCGAAGTTCCGCCACGCTTGCTAGCTTCCTATTTCCGTCGTCTTTCCGCTTTATTAGTTGATTGTTTTTTGTACGTAGCGCTTTAGCTAGTCCGCGTGTGCGCTGGACCGAACAAAATGGAACCTAAAGGATAGAAGCGAGTCCGTGGGCGTTCCCGTCAGCGTCAGTCCTCCCTCGTAGCCTGTGTGTGTGCGCGGATGCGGTAAGGTAAGAGCGTGGGCGCCCCCGTGTGGACGCCGTACAGTCCGATGTTTGGTGGTTTTCGGGGATGCGTGCGTGTGGGCGTGGCGTGTGGGCGTGGCGTGCGATCAGAAGCCCTTGATGTGGCAGTAGGCCTCCAGCGAGGAGAACAGGATGTAGATCAGCCACAGGCTGAAGAACAGCATGGTGGTCAGCGCTTTGGCAGTCCTGGGGCCGCCCAGCTCGCCCCCGATGTCGGGCCGGCGCCGGTACATGAGCACGGCCACGCAGATGAACGCGAAGATGGTGAAGAGCGTGACGGAGAAGGCCAGGTTGCCCGGCTCCACGCGGAACTCGCGACCCTTGGAGTTGTGGAAGATGGCGGCGATGGACCACGCCAGGCCGATGCCCAGGAACACGTTGACCGCGTTGCTGCCCGTCACGTTCCCGATGGACGCGTCGGCGTACTGGTCCTGGGTGGCCGCCACTTTACTGGCGAAGGTGTCTGGAAAAAAAGAGGAGAAGAGCACGGTTATACATGCTGCCAGATTAAAACAGGTTGTCGCAATCTTACCATATAGAAGCACTTTGTAGTTCTACAATTACTGACTGTAGTTTATCTGTTTTTCTACCCTGTTCTTCAATGGTCAGGACCCCCACAGGACCCCCACAGAGCAGGTATTATTTAGGTGCTGGATGATTCTCAGCACTGCAGTGACACTGACATGGTGGTGGTGTGTTAGTGTGTGTTGTGCTGGTATGAGTGGATCAGACACAGCAGCGCTGCTGGAGTTTTTAAACACCTCACCGTCGCTGCTGGACTGAGAATAGTCCACCAACCAAAAACATCCAGCCAACAGCGCCCCGTGGGCAGCGTCCTGTGCCCACTGATGAAGGTCTAGAAGATGAGCGACTCAAACAGCAGCAATAGATGAGCGATCGTCTCTGACTTTACATCTACAAGGTGGACCGACTAGGTAGGAGTGTCTAATAGAGTGGACAGTGAGTGGACACGGTGTTTAAATCCACTCATACCAGCACAACACACACTAACACACCACCACCATGTCAGTGTCACTGCAGTGCTGAGAATGATCCACCACCTAAATAATACCTGCTCTGTGGTGGTCCTGTGGGGGGTAACAAAGCATGCAGAGAAACAGATGGACTACAGTCAGTAATTGTAGAACTACAAAGTGCTTCTATATGGTAAGTGGAGCTGATAACATGGACAGTGAGTGTAGAAACAAGGAGGTGGTTTTAATGTTATGGCTGATCGAACCCAAAGACGCTCACAATTTTCAGTGCACAGAGCATCACAGATAACAAGTACATACAAATAAACAATAAGGAGAAGACCTGATGGAGGGGCAGTCTAAGCTTAGTAGCCCGGCTGATGAAGACCTGAGAGAGCGAGAGGGTTTGTAAGGAAGAAGAGGACGAGACTGTTTAGAGATTTATAGGTTAGTAGAAGGATTTTGAACTGTATGCGATATTTACAGGAAGCCAGTGGAGATGTTAGAGAACTGGCATGGGGGGGGGCCCTCCACGACATGAATTTAACCCCCCACTGCACTGCCTTCCCATTGGCTGCACTCACCAGGTCGTTATTATTATATTACAATATTGTAGCGGCGATATGTGAGTGACATTCAGCTCAGCCAATAAGAATGCAGCACACGGTTTATACATGTGCAGTTAGTTAGTTTTCTATATGAGACTCGCCGTATGGCCCCAGTATTGAACCCAGTAGGTAGTTCGGGTGCTGGAGCTGGAGCTAGGCGGTCTAAAGTGTTGTAACGCTCACTGAAGTCCTGACTAAACAGTTAAAGTGACCTCGACCATGTGGTGTGCCTTTATTCCCACACCTCCACCACCGCACGTTTTTTTTTCTTTAATTTACGTGTGTGTGTGTGTGTGTGTGTGTGTGTGTGTGTGTGTGTGAGTGTGTGTGTATCCAGCTTCACTGTAATGTGATGGCGAACAGATCAGAGCGTGACAGAACGGTCGAGTTTTAACCAGACATGAACTTCTAAGTATTTATTTACTGAAGTCGGATGTAAAGTTTTACACGTCCATGACTGAAGCGGTCAAGACCAGCTTTGTGATTTCTGAAAATAATATCCAACAATAACACTCAAAAACAGCAAATGAGGTGATTAGACTTTAAACTAAATAATAATAGACTTCGTGTAAAGTTAATTTAACATTTGTTTTCAAAAAAGTTGATTAAATATTAAAATAATGTTAATGTTTTTATTCTGCCTGCTTCTCATTTATATTACCTGAACATAACATCGACTCTTATCACTAACAGCTCATCAAAACTTTATTACTATAAAATTTACTGCTTTTTATAAAGAGATAAATGAATATCGAGCAGAATTAAGTTCACCCTGTTGGTCCGGCCTCCACAACAGTCCCAGTTTGTCATGTGGCCCCTTGGAAAATGTAATCACCCCCCTCTGCCGTGGGGTAAAATCTGAAATTATGCGTCGAGTACAAAGGGCAGAACTGACGCTTTACCGTGCGCGTGACTGAACTTCCTTATCTAAACAGCGTCGCTGTAATGAATCAGACCTGAATTTATGGCTCGGCGAGGCGCCGTGCTATCAAACCCACACTGAAAATGTAAATAAACCAAACGCTTTAATTAAAAGTCGTCGGTCTGGACTGAAAGTAATTAGTGAATGATAAAGAAAAAGCCGTTCTGTGTCTGTGAGCTCGGTCCCGCGGCGTGTGCGTGTGGTTAACCGTGGTTTATTGTTATGGCGTTGTGGCTAACCGCTAATTTAAATGTAAACATGACCAGCGCTGGAGCAAAACGACATGGCTAGAAATTCCTCTCTCACTCTCTCTCTCTCTCTCTCTCTCTGAGCTACCGGGACGAGATTTAAGTGTTTTTATTTTAAATTTTTTATCCAAAGTAACTTACAGTACCGTGACTCAAGGGCCCAACAGTGACAACCTGGCCGTGGTGGGGCTTGAACCAGCAACCTTGTGATTACTAGTTCAGTACCTCAACCACTAGGCTACAACGAAATAATACAAATATTTACAAAGACGTGTTTTTCCTACAACAATTGTGTCAGTGATGCAAAACTTTATTAGTTTTTTTATTGTGAGGTGAACATGCAAAATCTCCTGCGGTGTGACGGTAATAAAAATTAAGTATAAAATATAAAGCTGTATAAAATAAATCAGTGAGAACTGCACGTGTTTCTAAATTATTGTGGCTTTATTTGACGTCATGTCGTGTGGTGTGACATCATGTCTTGTAGTGTGACATCACATCCTGTGGTGTGACGTCAAGGGATGTGGCGTGATGTTACATCCTGTGGTGTTACGTCATGTCATGTGGTGTGACGTCATATCATGTGGTGTGATGTCATGTGATATGTCATGTGGTGTTACGTCATGTCATGTGGTGTGACGTCATGTCCTGTGGTGTGACGTCATGTGATATGTCATGTGGTGTTACGTCATGTCATGTGGTGTGACGTCATGTCCTGTGTTGTGACGTCATATCATGTGGTGTGATGTCATGTGATATGTCATGTGGTGTTACGTCATGTCATGTGGTGTGGCGTCATGTCCTGTGGTGTGACATCACGTCCTGTAAAGATGAGGCATTTAAACCCAACATTACTGTACTGCACTGTAATGTGAAGCATGGTGGTGGTAGCATCACTGATTATTTACATTTACATTTTCAGCATTCAGCAGACGCTTTTATCCAACTTAGCAGTATTGAGGCTTGAACCTGCAACCTTCTGATTAACCACTGAGCTACCGCTGTCCCTATGATTATTGATTATTATTGCATTAGAGTGTGACAGCAGCTCCAGCACAAATACAGTTAAAATAGGCCGGTGTAGCTTAGTGGTTAAAGTACTGGACTAGTAATCAAAAGGTCGCTGGTTCAAGCCCCACCACTGCCAGGTTGCCACTGTTGGGCCCTTCAGCAGTTTTACCGCCACAAACGAAACCCAAACAATCATTGAAGTTTATCTTAAATGCGGCTCAAATTAGAGTTATTGTTCCCGGCTTGTTTTTTTTACACTTCACCTCCCGTCCCAACTCTTTCTGAAGCAGGTTTGTAGTTTTGGACCAGATCAGAACTCAGTATTAATTTCAGCTCCGTCTCACCGCCGGCGTCTCCAATCTGTTGCTTTGATTCTCTGGGTTCTATCGTCACCGTCTCCATGGCATTACCATGGCGATCCCGGGCCCAGTCGCAAACAGAAGGTTCGCTAACGCTGAGAACGCCGGCGTGGGCGTCGTGGCAACGAGCGCCGCGTCCCACGATCCCGCGCGGGAGAGACACGGCGGCGTTCGCAGAAACAATTACAGACCTGAGGGGGCCAAATCCTGCAAATCTACACCTAAAGCACCGCCGCCGAGAGGCTCACGGTTACTGCAGCCACGGTTACAGTGGCGAACGTGCACCGGTAAACACACACCACCTAACACACACACACACTGATGAACACACACCACCTAACATACACACACACACACCACCTAACACACACACACACTGATGAACACACACCACCTAACACACACACACTGATGAACACACACCACCTAACACACACACACACTGATGAACACACACCACCTAACACACACACACACTGATGAACACACACCACCTAACACACACACACACACACCACCTAACACACACACACACTGATGAACACACACCACCTAACACACACACACACACCACCTAACACACACACACTGATGAACACACACCACCTAACACACACACACACACACACACTGATGAACACACACACACACACTGATGAACACACACACACACACACTGATGAACACACACCACCTAAAACACACACACTGATGAACACACACCACCTAACACACACACACACACACTGATGAACACACACACACACACACACACTGATGAACACACACCACCTAACACACACACTGATAAACACACACTGCCTAACACACACATACTGATGAACACACACTGCCTAACACACACACCACCTAACACACACACACTGATGAAGACACACCACCTAACACACACACCACCTAACACACATACACTGATGAACACACACACACACTGATGAACACACACCACCTAACACACACACCACCTAACACACACACACTGATGAACACACACCACCTAACACACACACACTGATGAACACACACCACCTAACACACACACCACCTAACACACACACACTGATGAACACACACCACCTAACACACACACCACCTAACACACACACACTGATGAACACACACCACCTAACACACACACACTGATGAACACACACACACACTGATGAACACACACCACCTAACACACACACCACCTAACACACACACACTGATGAACACACACACACACTGATGAACACACACCACCTAACACACACACCACCTAACACACACACACTGATGAACACACACCACCTAACACACACACACTGATGAACACACACACACACACACTGATGAACACACACCACCTAACACACATACACTGATGAACACACACACACACTGATGAACACACACCACCTAACACACACACCACCTAACACACACACACTGATGAACACACACCACCTAACACACACACACTGATGAACACACACACACACACACTGATGAACACACACCGCCTAACACACACACACACACACACACTGATGAACACACACCACCTAACACACACACAGTGATGAACCACCACACACACACACTGATGAACACACACCACCTAACACACACACAGTGATGAACACACACACACACTGATGAACACACACCACCTAACACACACACAGATGAACACACACACACTGATAAACACACACCACCTAACACACACACACAGATGAACACACACACACAGTGATGAACACACACCACCTAACACACACACACTGCCTAACACACACACACTGATGAACACACACTGCCTAACACACACCGCCTAACACACACACTGATGAACACACACCACCTAACACACACACTGATGAACACACACACACACACACTGATGAACACACACCACCTAACACACACACACAGATGAACACACACACACTGATAAACACACACCACCTAACACACACACACAGATGAACACACACACACAGTGATGAACACACACCACCTAACACACACACTGCCTAACACACACCGCCTAAAACACACACACTGATGAACACACACCACCTAACACACACACTGCCTAACACACACCGCCTAACACACACACACTGATGAACACACACCGCCTAACACACACACTGATGAACACACACCGCCTAACACACACACACTGATGAACACACACCGCCAAACACACACACACTGATGAACACACACCGCCTAAAACACACACACTGATGAACACACACCACCTAACACACACACTGCCTAACACACACCGCCTAACACACACACACTGATGAACACACACCGCCTAACACACACACTGATGAACACACACACACAGTGATGAACACACACCACCTAACACACACACTGCCTAACACACACCGCCTAAAACACACACACTGATGAACACACACCACCTAACACACACACTGCCTAACACACACCGCCTAACACACACACACTGATGAGCACACACCGCCTAACACACACACTGCCTAACACACACCGCCTAACACACACACACTGATGAACACACACCGCCTAACACACACACTGATGAACACACACCGCCTAACACACACACACTGATGAACACACACCGCCAAACACACACACACTGATGAACACACACCGCCTAAAACACACACACTGATGAACACACACCACCTAACACACACACTGCCTAACACACACCGCCTAACACACACACACTGATGAACACACACCGCCAAACACACACACTGCCTAACACACACCGCCTAACACGCACACACTGATGAACACACACCGCCTAACACACACACTGATGAACACACACCGCCTAACACACACACACTGATGAACACACACCGCCAAACACACACACACTGATGAACACACACCGCCTAACACACACACTGATGAAAACACACCGCCTAACACACACACTGATGAACACACACCACCTAACACACACACACTGATGAACACACACACTGATGAACACACACTGCCTAACACACACCGCCTAACACACACACTGATGAACACACACACACTGCCTAACACACACCGCCTAACACACACACTGATGAACACACTGCCTAACACACACACACTGATGAACACACACTGCCTAACACACACCGCCTAACACACACACTGATGAACACACTGCCTAACACACACACACTGATGAACACACTGCCTAACACACACACACTGATGAACACACACACACTGATGAACACACACACACTGATGAACACACACACCGCCTAACACACACCGCCTAACACACACACACTGATGAACACACACACACTGATGAACACACACACCGCCTAACACACACCGCCTAACACACACACACTGATGAACACACACACACTGATGAACACACACACACTGATGAACACACACACCGCCTAACACACACACACACACTGATGAACACACACCGCCTAACACACAAACTGATGAACACACACCGCCTAACACACACACACTAATAAACACACACCGCCTAACACACACACACACAAACTGATGAACACACCGCCTAACACACACACACACTGATGAACACACACCGCCTAACACACACAAACTGATGAACACACACCGCCTAACACACACACACTAATAAACACACACCGCCTAACACACACACACACAAACTGATGAACACACCGCCTAACACACACACACTGATGAACACACACTGCCTAACACACACACACTGATGAACACACACCGCCTAACACACACACACTGATGAACACACACACACTGATGAACACACACCGCCTAACACACACACACTGATGAACACACTGCCTAACACACACACACTGATGAACACACACCGCCTAACACACACACTGATGAACACACTGCCTAACACACACACACTGATGAACACACACACACTGATGAACACACACACACTGATGAACACACACACCGCCTAACACACACACACACACTGATGAACACACACACCGCCTAACACACACACACACACTGATGAACACACACACCGCCTAACACACACACACACACTGATGAACACACACCGCCTAACACACACACTGATGAACACACACCGCCTAACACACACAAACTGATGAACACACACACACTAATAAACACACACCGCCTAACACACACACACACAAACTGATGAACACACCGCCTAACACACACACACACTGATGAACACACACCGCCTAACACACACACACTGATGAACACACACTGCCTAACACACACACTGATGAACACACACTGCCTAACACACACACACTGATGAACACACACCGCCTAACACACACACACTGATGAACACACACACACTGATGAACACACCGCCTAACACACACACACTGATGAACACACACCGCCTAACACACACACACTGATGAACACACACACACTGATGAACACACCGCCTAACACACACACACTGATGAACACACACTGCCTAACACACACACACTGATGAACACACACCGCCTAACACACACACACTGATGAACACACACACACACTGATGAACACACCGCCTAACACACACACACTGATGAACACACACCGCCTAACACACACACACTGATGAACACACACCGCCTAACACACACACACTGATGAACACACACCGCCTAACACACACACACTGATGAACACACACACACACTGATGAACACACCGCCTAACACACACACACTGATGAACACACACCGCCTAACACACACACACTGATGAACACACACACACTGATGAACACACACCGCCTAACACACACACACTGATGAACACACACCGCCTAACACACACACACTGATGAACACACACCGCCTAACACACACACACTGATGAACACACACACACTGATGAACACACACCGCCTAACACACACACACACTGATGAACACACACCGCCTAACACACACACACTGATGAACACACACCGCCTAACACACACACACTGATGAACACACACCGCCTAACACACACACACTGATGAACACACACACACACTGATGAACACACCGCCTAACACACACACACTGATGAACACACACCGCCTAACACACACACACTGATGAACACACACACACTGATGAACACACACCGCCTAACACACACACACTGATGAACACACACACACTGATGAACACACCGCCTAACACACACACACTGATGAACACACACCACCTAACACACACACACTGATGAACACACACACACTGATGAACACACCGCCTAACACACACACACTGATGAACACACACCGCCTAACACACACACACTGATGAACACACACACACTGATGAACACACCGCCTAACACACACATATGAACACACACCGAGTGTGTGTGTGTAATAACATTTGTGTGTGAGTGTGTGTAATAGTTTTATGCATGTGTGTGTGTATGTGTGTCCAGAGTATAATTATCAACATGGTCTGATTAGCCCCATCCGTCATGATGCAGACCAGCGGCATTTTTACACACACACACACACACACACACACACACACACACACACACACACACAGGTTTATTACTGTGCAGTGCTGAGTGTGCAGGATTCGCCTCTGTCCTTACACACCATCCAAAACTATGTGGACACGCCTCCTAACGATTACGGTCAGGTGTTTCAGCCACATACACACCAGTGGGAACAGTTTAGGGAAGGCTCCTTCCTGTTCTGGCATGACTGTGAGATCCGGCCGTGGGGCGACGGGGGGGAAAGGAAAGCATGAGAGGAACCAGACTACACTGGGACCTCCATACTTGTTGGGTAGCCTAGAGAATATGTGACAGAATTCCAACAGTCACACTCCAAAATCTATTAGAGACAACTCATGGTCACATATTTTTGGCAAAATACTGCCACCAAAGGGCCCCCAGGTGGCGCCGCGGGGTGTATGTGGTGTTTGATGAGCTCCTATGCGAACACTATTTTAACTGAATGTGCACAAGTTCCCACAGATACACTCCATAATCTCATTAGAAAGGCTTCCCAGTAGTTGTTAACGCCAATGTTTAAACTAAACGTCCAATCAGCTGGGCAGCCAGGTGGCACAGAGGTTAAGGTACTGGACTGGTAATCAGAAAGTTGCCAGTATTGGGCCCCCGAGCAAGGCCCTTAGACAGGATAGTGTCACAGTACTGTAAGTCTCTTTGGATAAAGTAGGAAGTGTAAATATATTCCCTTAACGTTCGGCTGGGCAACCCCTAGTGGGCACGATCAACAGTGCAGTCCACCAGTGTTAATTTTGACAGCAAATTTTGATTTAGTTTTAGTTGTAATTTAGTCATCTGAATTGTTTTAGTTTTAGTCTAGTTTAAGTCGACTAATTATCATAAGACTTTAGTGGACTAAATCTACAGTTGATTCAGTCGACTAAAACACATATTGGTTTGTTTGTTTATTAGGGTTTTAACGTCATGTTTTACACATTGGTTACATTCATGACAGGAACGGTAGTTATTCATTACACAAGTTTATATCGAACACAGTCATGGACAAATTTAGTGTCTTCAATTCACCTCACTTGCACGTCTTTGGACTGTGGGAGGAAACCGGAGCACCCGAAGGAAACTCACGCAGACACGGGGAAAACATGCAAACTCCACACAGAAAGGACCCGGACTGCCCCACCTGGGGTTCGAACCCAGGACCTTCTTGCTGTGAGGCGACAGTGCTAATCACCGAGCCACCGTGCCGCCCTAAAATAAATATAAAGGGTGTAAAATGTAAATGCTTTTTCATCAGTTCCCTTAAATTATTTAAGTCATTATATACACTTACACAAAATGAAACATTTTTAATCAGGTATGGAATATTATTAATGTTTGAATGTGCAATACACACAAAACCAGATTTAACTTATTTCAAACATCTTTATTTACCTGAGCTGCTTATTGAGCATAACAATAACACAATATTAATGACCAGTAGTCCTGCTCTGCCTGAAACATATATGCATTGTTCATAACAAATTGCATATTACATTCTTTATAAAACTGGGTACCATAAAGCAGCTGTGCCATTATGTTGCCATTATACTGCCAGCGGTGCCAGATGTTTCAGATGTGTTGTGTTTTTACCCGAGATCGCCCCACATGGTTTACACACATCGTCTTGTTTTTCACGACGTCAAATGAGAAACGTGTCCAGATATATCGGCTCTCCTCTTTCTCCCTGTTGACATTGTGGAGTTAACCTGGTTCCATGAGTAAAGAAAGTTCACAGGCTAGTCTGCTCTTCCTGGGTTTAGATCAAATGTGTGCGAGTGTAAAAGATTAGTACTGATTGGATGGCTAATCGGCTTGTCCCGCCTCTCCTTATACACTAAAGTAGTTCTGATTGGATCTCTTTCTAACTTGTCCCTACCTTCCACAAAACTAAATCAGTTCTGATTGGATGTCGTCCCTGCTAAACATTTTCGTCTCATTTTTATACGTTGACGAAAGTGTCGATTCATTTCGTCATAGTTTTTATCTTTTTATGTAGTTTTTATTTAGTCATCATCTCGTTTTCGTCATGAAAAAAAGCTTCGTTGACGAAAACTATGACGAAAATCATTCGTCAACAAAATTAACAGTGCAGTCCACTAGTCTGCTGGGTGGGGAAAAGACGGGACTAAAAAGTTGGCGGGGTCGCTGTGTAAGGACCCTGGTTAGTAGGGTGTGACTCTCCCTGTGTGAGACCGACCTTATGCGCCGATCCACCAAAGTACAAGCGAATAAGAAGCATCGGAGGGAGGGCGTGTCAGGAGAGTATACCCTCCTCGTACACCGCCAGGGTCTCCAGCGGAGGAAGAGGAACCGGCTACGACTAAATGACACTACGGCGATCGTCTCACCTGGTACCGAGGTCCCCAGAGCCACGAAGACTACGGCGGTGACGGAGTCCTTCAGGCCCACGGTGCAGCCGAAGTGACACGCCAGGTCGCCGATGAAGGCGGTGAGGACGCCGATCATGATGATGGACACGACGAAGCACGCCCAGCCGTTCCAGTAATCGGTGGGCGGGACGAAGGCGAACAGAACCTTCCAGAAGACGGTGAGGAAGTGCATGACGTAGTCGAAACAGGAGGGAAGCTTCTCCTCACCGCACTCTTCATCATCGTCATCCTCACCTGCACAGAGAGGGCACGGGGTATGTTTCAGAGCTGCACTGATCACACACACACACACTCACACACACACACACACACACGTACCAGCGCTGACTGTGATGGCCTCGATGAACTGATCTCTCCAGCTGTTTGTGCCAACCAGCAACGCCAAGTTGGTCTTCTTAATCAGCTTATCCACCGTGTTCTACAGAGAGAGAGAGACAAACAGTGAGACAGGAGAGCAAGAAAGTGAAACATCAAAAGTGAGTGAGAGAGCATAAAGAGTGAGAGAGTGAAAGAGCAAAAGAGTGAGAAAGAGCAAGAGAGTGAGACAAACAGTGAGAGAGCAAAAGTGAGCGAGAGAGTGCAAACAGTAAGACAGAGAGTAGGCAAAAGAGAGGGTGAGTGTTAGAGAGAGCGAATATGAGAGAAAGTGAGCGAGCGAGTGAAAGCAAGAGTGAGAGAGCAAAAGAGAGAGCGTAAGAGAGAAACACGTCTGTTCATTTATGCAAGTGCAAATTTTTATCTGTTAGAACATCAAATATGAACACTGAACAGGTCCCAATGAGGCAACCAACAGAGTTCCAACAGGGCCGAACACCAGCTGCCCGAACTGCAGGAGCTTCAGTCAGAAAATCTGTAAAGCGGTTGAATGTCTGAAGTTCTAGAAACGAAACAGCACCAGCGAAGAGGGGCGGAGCAGCGCCTCGCCCAAAATCCTTACAAAGGTGTAAAGAGCACAACACCCGGACCCCTGAGCACCGGAGGTTTAGTTCTCCTGGATCAGTAACGGAATCCGGCGGAAACCAGTACATGCTCATAAGAAAGCCAACACATTTAAGGTGGTTTTCCAGAACCTGGACACGTACCAGGTGCACCCTATGGTGCAAACATAGACGTGTTAGATGAGGTTTCCATAGTTACGGTTTGATGGCACAACAGTCTCTGGATTGAAAAATCAAAGGAAGGTCTGGAGTGCAGACTGGGAGGTAGATCTCCACCACATTCTGGTAGTGTTCAGAGTGCTGCACAAGGGTCCTCATGAGCTGGCTTTGATCTGTTTCCGGTCTGTGTGGGTATTCCAAAAATGCAGAAGGTGGATTGGCTGCTCACCCACACACTTGAGACAGGACAGCGTTTGATGAGTGGAGAGGTCTCGCTTCAGCCTGGACGCCTCGGTCTGAGAGTGTGTGGGCTGAGTGGGACTCAAGTGTCTGTTACAGCTGTGTGTGTGTGTGTGTGTGTGTGTGTGTGTGTGTGTGTGGGAGACGATCACATCAAAGGGACACGATGGATCAGGGCACACACACACTCATCCAGTCACTCAAACGACGTCCACATTAATACTGATTTCTAAACGTTCCCTGTGGAGTTCGAATCTCAACTGTGCTACCGGCCAGTTAGACGCCCACACAGACATGATCGGCTCGTCCGAGGGTGTGAGTGTTGTAGGGATTCCTGACATTGCTGCAGTCACGCCCTCTGCTGGCTGGCGATGGCGCTGCACAGAGACGGGGGATAATGGAGATGTGTGTGTGACTCTCCGTGCGCGATACGGATCTCCGAAAAGAAGCGGTCCGTGCTGCACACGTGTCGGAGGGGGGCGTGTGTCAGTCATAACCCTTTTCAGTCAGGAGTGGAGGTGGATACGACTAAATCAGGAGGAAAATTGAGGGCACAGCCAGAACGTAAGTAGAGTTCAGGTGTCTGACACCTTTGGGATGAATGGGAAGGTGGACTGAGAGCCAGACAGTCATTTCCAAACCATACAGGTGCTTTTTAATTGAATGAGCACAAGCTCCCACAGTCACACTCCAAAATCGTGCCCAAAGTCTTCAGAAAAGACAGGATTTGGAATAGGACGTCCAACAAGCTCACAGTCAGGCGTCCGTATAATTTCGACCCTGCAGTGTGTATACCTGCCATCCAGACGACCTGGAGGGAACCCAGCAGGCGGTACGTGATCAAGGGTGAGGATGGAACCCGGGTTCGCAGGACCCACGCTGCCGTGCAGCACCCACACAGCACTTCATGTGTCTCACCTTGAACTCGTACGACTCCTCGATGATCACCTCGAGTTTAACATGTTCTCCCAGCGTCGGCTTGCCCATATCGGCGATGCGCCGCTCCTCCTCCTCCTCGCCCGTCAGCGGCTCCTCCTCTTCCTGCTTGGCCTCCTTCACTTCCTCTGTAATCAGGCGGTCACACGGCGGTCACGCGGGGTCACAAACTTTCGCTTCAGATCGACGAGACGATTCAATCAGTGATGAGCGACACGAATCGAATTCAGATTTGATTCATTTGATTCACTGAATTAGGCGAACTATTGAGACAGAACGATACGACGCGGCGTTCTGAATAGAACAAATACCCTTATTATTATTTTGACTTCTGATTATTATTTAACTGGTTAATGTGATTAACTAGTCAAAAAACATGCTAGCTAACATGTAGGCGCGACATTTTACCAAATGTTTATCTAGCTTGTGTGAAGCTAGCTTTGGCTACAGCTTAACTACTAGTTTCACAATATCTAAGCTAATGGTAGCTAGCTTGTTGTTCACTCAGCTACTGTAGTTTTATTAGCACGGTAACATAGCTTTTATGATGCTAAACAGCTAGCAAACATAGCCAGCTAGCCACAGAGGGTCTGCTAATGTGTCGCCGAATTGAAAAGCGGCTGTTTAAAAAGAATAAATACAGAAAAATAATTAAAACAAGTATATTTCGATGTAGCTAATATACAAAGCTAACTAATTAGCTCATCGGCTTGTATAAGACATCCTAATTAACCTAGCGAGCTTTACTCTTCATATATAAATATATAAACGTTATATATATATATATATATATATATATATATATATATATATATATATATAAAGTGAGCGAATTCACGAAGTGTGGCGTCGCACGTCACTGATTAAATCAAGAATAAGTTTCTTTTGTGGTTATTCAGTCGGCTCCAAAGTTTAAGTGCATCATCGATATCTGTGTCATGGCCAATTCCCCTTACGCAATCGATCATGCCACGGGCACCAAGTGCTTTGTGATGCTCTGTGGCATGACCGAATCCCGGCCGCAGCGCTAATGAAACCCGTCCGACCTCCCCATCCCTCAGCCATAGCACGAAAGCACCGCCATGAGCCAGCAGGCCACGACGAACCCCGTTTACCTCCCTCCTTCAGGCACGGCCGATCGTAGCAGTGGTAGCCTAGTGGTTAAGGCATCTGACTAACGATCAGAAGCTTGCTGGTTCAAGCCCCTCCACCGATAGATTTCCACTGTTGGGCTCCTGAATCGCGTCTTCTAAATGGCGTAGATCTAGATGTGAACGTTTTTTTATTTTTTAAAATTCCCAATTTAATCATAATGAAGTAAATAAAAACGTGGGCCTGTTTTCAGACGACCACGCCCGTCCTGCAACATCAGGTGATGGTCCCGAGACCATGCACTCAGACTTTTGGAGCCGACTGTACACTCTTGTAGACAGATAAAGGATGGAAATGCGATGTAGGATGAAGCAGGGTGTAGAAACACTCACACTCACACACACACACACACACACAGCCACCAGGTTGACCTGCAGAAAAGACCACGTCTGAGCTTTTTTTTTCATTCTTTTTGTCTGCATCGTTCCAGTTTGGATATACTTATTTCCCATGTAGAACTGTCGCCTCACAGCAAGAAGGTCCTGGGTTCGATTACCAGGAGGAGCGGTCTGGGTCCTTTCTGTGTGGAGTTTGCATGCAGTCAGGTAAACTGGAGTGTGTGTGTGTGTGTGCCCTGCTATAGACTGGCGCCCTGTCCAGGGTGTTTCTGTGTGCCTTGTGCCCATTGAGAGCTGATTAAGATAAGCTGCAGTGAGTGGTGTGATAGTCTGAGGCTCTCCTCGGTCAGGGTGAAAGATCTAATGGTTGGGGAAGTGGATCTGACCAAAAGTGGGAATGTTACACACCCTAGAACTCTGCTGTGAGTTATAATATTTAATGATGTAATCAGGGGGTCACAAACTTTTGCTTCAAATCGATGTTTTAATCAGCGACAAACTTGAGTCATCTGACTGATTCGTTTACGGAATCGAATTCAGATTTGATTCATTTGATTCGCTGCTTTAAGCGAACTATTTAGACAAAAAAAAAACGACTCAGCTGGCAGCTCCAGTCAAATTATTAACACGCACCCCTGTCCATATAATTTATCAATTTTGACATCTAGTGAACGTCATGGCAGTTTTTGGAATTTCAATCATTTCTGCGACTGAATCGAACACAAGCTAGCCGTCATTAAAACTAGCATCCTAGATCACTAGCATTTGGCTAACACGATTTAATTATATCGGCTATAATTTCCCAAATTCACACCTTCTTCCAGTTTTGTTCCAGGTTCTGATTATTAATGAAAGGGTTAATTAATAATATTACACACATCTGTTGCTATAGACCACTGTAGTCCTCGTTATGCCCATATTTGGAGACCCGGGTCTAAGCCTGATTTTCTATGGCAAAAATGAACGAGGTTTTCAAAAAATCGACTCTAACGCATCCTGTGCTAAATAAACATGTTCAGAACCCTGTACGTTTTGTCCTGTGTACATTTTTCTCCTGTACATTACCGGATCCTCTGAATTACGAGGTTGTTAAAGGGTCGTAATACTAATAATGCTACACGGAAGCTAATGCTACTGCGCATTAATTAGACGTCACTGAACTGCACCAAAGCAAGGCGTACTATACTATGGTGGTCGTATCGCTTTGTGGTTTGTCCTCCTTTTTCAAAGATGATTACAGAAGTATTAAAAGAGATGAAAAGCACTTTTAGTCAGGTCATGTTGAGCAGTGTAGCCTCAGTGCAGGTCATCTTGTAGGGAACAGAAGGAAACGCTCTATCACGTTTCAGTAAGTATTAGATACTAGGGCTGCAACGATTAGTCGACATAATCGATAACGTCGACTATAAAAATTTGTCGACGTGTAATTTCATTGTCGACGCGTCGTTAATATTGCAACGTGCTAAAGGGATTGCAGGGGGCGCAGCATCGCTTCCATGGCGCAGTTTATGAAGACAGAGAGGCAAAGATAGAGAGACCCAAACTTTCTAAAGTATTTCAGGAGCATTTCAGCCAAAATAAACCAAAGAAACGAGCTGAATGCAGACACTACAGAGCAGAGTTGTGGTTTCACGCCAGCAACACGGTGATCCATGAGCATCAGAAACGCGAGCACCCTGCAGCCGTGATGACCAGCGTTATTCAGTAAGTTTTTACACCGCTTCATTCTTTAACCGATGTACAGTAGCTAATGTTTGTTAATGTTAGAGAACCTGTCGGAAAACTTCCTAAGAAATCGCTATTTTTTAGGTTTGATAGCTAAGCTAACGCATTAAGTGCAATAGTTAATCAGTGATTTATTAGGAGTAACGTTATATAACTTAACGTTATAGCCTAACGTTATTTTTTGCTCACGTTGATGAGAGCATTCATTCTAAATAATAAGCGTTCTCCACTTAATGATAGCTAGTTAGCTCAGCAGATAATGCAGTTAAGATATTTAACCTGTTATGGTTTAGTTGGCATAGCCAGTACACTATTTGTAATAAACTACGATACATAGCCTTCAGTCTGTGATAATTAATACAGCTTTCTCTTTTGCTCTCTCTATTAATAGCAATAAGCAATGGAGTGTGGATGAGAAGAGGTTCATGCTCCCCTCAGATGGCTGAGATCTTCACAGACAGCATTCACATGTTTCTCAACCACGTTATAAATGTGTTTGACTTCCAGAGTGATAACTTCTGAAACATAACAGTTTCTAATGCTGTCCAAAGCTTTCTTATTAAATTTTTTGTTTTCATTGTGATTGTGTATTAATGTTTCAAATATATTTAATTAAACTATCAAGCTTAAGTTTCATATTCATGTTTTATGGGTCATTATTTTAATTTGATATTGGAACTTAAATAACATAACAGGGTTTTGTTATGTTAAGGCAGAGATGGAGGGTATGACATAAATAATCGTTGACTAGTCGACTAATCGAAAAAATAATCGTCAGATTAGTCGACTACTAAAATAATCGTTAGTTGCAGCCCTATTAGATACAGGACTGCACTGTAACCTACGTCCATGCTGAAAAATCCAGCTCATCACCAGCTTCTGTTCTGTTTTTCTTTCGTTCAATTTGTGTCATTTGCAAATATAACATTTCAAAAAACAATTGCTGGGAATCGACGGAATGAGCAGCCCGCAATACCTCCAGTTTGGTGAGTGCAACCAAAGGCGTAACACCCGACCATCCTTGCTTTCTACTTTAATGTAGCTAGCTACAAAAAAATATAAAGTAAAACTTGTGAACATCACTCCACTGTTACTCTGGTGAATCGCGCTGCTTCGTGCGGTTATTTAAGAGGCTTCCAGTCTAGTGACGTCAATTCAGTGCGCGGTAGCATTAGCTTACATGTAGCAATATTCATATTTTGTCTCTTTAACGACTTCATAATTCAGAGGATCCAGCAATAACAGACAGAAGAATCTCCATAAAACAAAACCTAACAGCTTTGGAACATTTTTTATGACTACAGGATGCGAGAGAGGCAATTTTTGAAATCTCCATTCATATTTCCCATTCAAAATTTCTCTTAGACCCGGGTTACCAAATATGGGCATAACAACATGGCGTGGACTACAAAATGACGACACGACTTCAGTGGTCTATTAGGCTCAATTATCAGTAACGCTGTTTTGACTCACAGCCAATCAGAAACGCCCAAGGCAGAGGGGCATGCTGGGAAATGTAGTTCTCTGTATGTATAAATTAAATGTCGTTAAATGAGCGCATTTAATTAGTAATTAATGTAAAGAACCTCATGTAATTAAGCAACACATGCAGACAGCCATGTGTGTGTCTAAATACGGTCAGGAACCCCTGTTTTTTATTATTTATTATTGCGCTGACCTGCAGCTGACGAGATTTTCTGATGTGTCCAAATACTTTTGACCCATTCATGTTTCCTGTGCTGATAAACGGTGGATTTTGTCATTTTAATCACTATGACACTTAAGTAAATGTTTTGAAATAACAATACTCGACACTACCTGGCCAAAAGTATGTGGACGCTCCTCCTGATTATTGGGTCTGTCTGAAAACCTAGTGACCCGCCCTGCTCCCCTACCTGATCAGCTCCTCAGTAAAGAGGATTCTAATCAGACCTGGGGCTCATAATCAGATTATTTAGACGCTCTACTTATACAGAGATAGACCCATTACACAGTTAGCTTCAGGACGTTCAAACCTGCTAGCACACCGGCTAACGTCCCCCTCCGTGTACCGAAAACGCTCAAACTGTCCCTGACGCCCCAATTTACAAATAAACCCACACTCGTATAATTACACCTTTATACAGATTAAACATCAAACAAAAGAACTCCTTTGTTTGCTCCATATTGATTCGTCCGCTAAGGAAACCTTGCAGTTAATTGAAGTCGGGCGTCCACATACTTTTGGCTGTGTAGTGTTATATATTAATTTATTATGTTTTACACACTTTGGTTACATTTATGACAGGAACGGTAGTTACTACTTACACAAGATTCATCAGTTCAAGTTTAATATCAAACACAGTCATGAACAATTTAGTGTCTCCAGTTCACCTCACTTGCACGTCTTTGGACTGTGGGAGGAAACCCATACAGACACGGAGAGAACATGCAAACTCCACACAGAAAAGGACCCAGACCACTCCACCTGGGGATTGAACCCAGGACCTTCTTGCGCCATGTAGTGTACGGTAGGAAACGCTTAGGAAAGAGACCCAGGAGACCAGAAAGGAACTGATCGGATGATCAGAAAGTCAGCAGGAGAGCGAGAGGAACAGCTGAAGACCACAGAGGTGTAAAACGAGAGAGGAGAAGACAGAAAGAGAGAGAGACAGACAGAGAGAGAGAGAGAGAGAGAGAGAGAGAGAGAGAGAGAGAGACAGAGAGAGACCTCTGTGTCCTGAGCTTCCTCTCCTCGTCCACTGTGGGGTCTCCAGCACTAAATAAAAGCTGCACTGCTTGGCGTACTCCTCTCGGTCGAGCACCCTGACCAAAATCGTCTTCCTGCAGAGACACAACAGGCACAGAGCGGTTGGAAACGGGCATCACACACACACACACACACACACACACACACACACACACACACACACACACACACACACACACACAGGGGTCCGTCACACGAGGAGAATTCCACACTGGCTCTGAGGAACGTTAGAGGAACGTCAGAGATGATCATGACGATGGTGATGATCTGGAGACCCGAGCATCATTCCCACGCCCGTTCTCGCGCCCCCCACACCTTTTTTGTCGTCGGCCTCGATGAGCTGCGGCTCCCCGATCTCCAGGAAGAAGCTCTTGTTCTTCTCGTACTCCTCGTCGTCGATGATCCGCACCTTTATGGTTTTGCTGGAGGAAACAAGAAGTCAGAGAGGAGGAGGAAAGGAAGAAAGTGAAAGATCAAAGCCAAAGATCAAAGTGAAAGATCAAAGCAGCGTGGAAAGAAGGACAGATGGAAAAGAACCTTGCAAAGATACACACACAGGTACAAAGAAACCACGGGCGATCCCGAGCATCAGGCCGAACGGTGTAAAGCACCGCCAGTTTGAGCTGTGAAGTGCGGTGGAGGAGGACAAACAACCCAGAGCTGCTTGTAACATGGACGAACTTGACCAGTTGTAGCCTAGGGGTAAAGATACTGGACTAGTAATTAAAAGGTCGCTGGTTTAAGCCCCACCATTGCCAGGTTGCAAACTGTTGGGCCCTTGAGCGAGGCCCTTAAGTCTCAATTGCTTAGACTGTACACTGTCACAGTACTGCAAGTCTCTTTGGATAGAAGCGTCCGCTGAGTGCTGAAAATGTAAATATACAGAAAACTGTAATGATGTCTGACTTCTCTGTGCCCATATGAGTGCAGGGAGTCAGGAAGAAAACCCAAATGTGTTCACAGAGGCACCGTTCACAGTCGAGTGAGCTTTACATCACCTGAGTCTAGACAGCTTAAGTAGGTGATTCTGCAGCTGTGACCCTGCCTCTCGTCTTATTCTGATGTAAAGCCTGCTCGACTGTGCACACTGACAGCAGGTTCATATTCGTACTGGATCTGGTGGATCTCTGGTGGATCCTGGATTACATCTGATCACTCGGACAAATTCGCTCTCAGGTGAGGTGACGGTTTGTTTTTATTCCTGACCTTGGCAAACACACCACTGTTCCATGTCCTTGGTACTGAGTTGAATTGCATTCAAACCCTCCCTGTTCATATGGGCACAGGAGCGTCACCAGATGTCATTGACATAATGATTCTCAAAGAATCAAAACAAACCGATTCAGAAAGATTCATTTACTTTGATTCGTTCATGTTCGAATGATTCGGAGCGTATGTAAACCATACATCAAACCATACAGTTTAGACATATCCACATTCTCGCGTCTGCGTTCCCATGGAAACAACTAATCTCCCGCGAGATGTAGAGTCTCATTAGCTTCCTCCCGACACGCTAATATTCATCCCAGCACCCATGATGCAATGCACTCCTCAACTGAGTCACAGCAGTGTGTGTGTGTAACGCAAATGTCAAACAAGACTGGATTTCACACACACACACACACACACACAGTTACACAATTACAAGCACACAGACACACACACAAACACAGTTACATGCTTACTAGCACACAGACACACTAACACACACACACACACAGCCACATTTACAAACATTTATACAGACACACACACAGTTAGACACACACAGGCACAAACACACACTCATCTACACACACACACATTCACATAGACTCACTATCACACGCATACATACACATACAGGCACAAGCACACACATACACACACACCTACACACCTATCTACACTGACACACAAACACACACATACAAATATACACACAAGCACACGCACATACAGTAATACACACATACACATCTACACACACAAACACAGTTAGACACAGGCACAAACACACACACCTATCTACACTGACACACACACACACACACACATTCACATATACACAGTAAGACACACACACACAATTACACACTTACACACACACACAAATAGAGTCACATTTACAAACATCTATACAGACACACAAACACAGTTAGACAGGCACAAACACACACATATTCTTACACACGCACACATTCATACACATACAGGCACAAGCACACACATCTACACACCTATTCTTAAACACACTTACACACATGTAAGGTTTTGTGAGTAATATGTTTCTAAGATGTCACGACCATGTCATGATGATTCTGACCAGTTTTGACCTTGACTTTAGATTCTTGTGTCCATATTAACAGCGATGTTCAGTAACTGTGTCAACACCAAGTCAGTTACACATAAACAGTGTCTAAATACCAGCACGTCTCATTTCATCCCACAAACACCTTTTTCACTTTAATTGGTCAATCCTGCATCACAAAACATCCCCACAACACACGTGTCTGTCTCTAATTCCCCACAACACCCCCTATAATATACGTGTATGATTGTTCCTGCGTTTCCTCAATAAACTAGAGAGCTGTCTGCACCTGTGTGTGTGTGTGTGTGTGTGTGTGTGTGTCTTGTGTAGGGGTGTAAATGGCCCTCTCCGAGCTCACCAGAGGTCATCAGGACTTCCTCAGCTAAGAAACATCACACAGGAGTGACCAAAGTTGATCTCCTGGATATGCTACCTTTACACCACACACACACACACACACACATTATTACACACACACACATTATTACACACACTTAACCATACACACACAATTACCGCTACTGAGTCACGAGTCAATTAGGGAGTCGGTTCTTATTAGTAAGCCGAGTATACTAAAATGACTCACTGAAAGAGTCGGAATTGCGAATGCTAACACAATCTGAGCCGGACTTGGTTCTAATAAAGTTCTGAAACACTATGTAGGGCACGAATTAGTGCATATGGTAAGTAAATGTTGCCCTTATTATGCTCACAGACTATGTAGGGCAGTATTATTTGATTTGGAACGCTGTCTGAAGCTTGAAGGACGGCACTTTAATAGGTACAAAACATTTAGTGTGTTTAGTTTAGTGGGTTTGTTAGTGTGTGTGTGTGTGTGAACATTCATGAGTTGATTCTTTGAAATCAAGAATAAAATACAGACTAATAAACCGCTACTGATACACGAGTCAATTTGGGGAGTCGATTCTTATTAGTGAGCCGAGTATGTACAAATGACTCACAACTCATGAGTATGTAGTCGGAATCGCGAATGCTAAACTTCATTTGAGATAGGCTTGGTTCTAACAAAGTTATAAAACACTATGTAGGGCACAAAGTAGTGCAATTATACAAACACACACACTCACCTACACACTTACCAACACAGACACAAACACACACACAAGCACACACACTAACATATGAATTTACATATTCAGCATTTAGCAGACGCTTTTATCTTTTAAGTGACTTACATTATACAGTCTAAGCAAGTGAGGGTTAAGGGCCTTGCTCAAGGGCCCAACAGTGGCAACCTGGCAGTTGTGGGGTTTGAACTAGCAACCTTCTGCTTACTAGTCCAGTACCTTAACCACTAGGCTACAACTGTCCGTTGTATATGCATACATTTACACACACACAAACACATAGACACACACAGTCACCTACACACCTACACAGACAGACACACACAAATACACAGTTACACACATACATTTAAAAAATACACACACACACACACATTTACACACAAACACACAGTTAGACACTCACACACACATACACACACTCACTCACTCACTAGAGGAGCAGCAGCTGTAACTGTCAGCACTAACGCGACCTTTTAAAAGCGTCTGTGTTCCTACAGCATTTTGATAAAAGAGGCTAATTAGAGCATTTAGCTGTCATCCACACACACACACACACACACACACACACACACACACACACACTCAGGCAGAGTTCCAAACTGCCACTGAAAGCCCGTCAGCACAGGAACAGTTCATCACGGATCTGATTTTCATCACGGCACTGTGAAGCCGTAAGTTAATCCCCACAGTTATGGACCGAAATCTAATGAAACAGGATGTTAATGCACACGCTCGGATCTGGTTCTGGTATGAAGTGGGTTCTGTTCTATTCACTGTTGTGGGTCAAGGTGACTTCAAACTGAATCAAAGGGAACGAGGACTCGGCTTATTTTTACAAGACCCAATTACACACACACACACACACACACACACACACTTCTGTTTTAACTTCTTTTATCCCTCCGTCTCTCTCTGGGGGAAACGCTTTGACAGACAGATCTTAAGTGACTCAATTAACTTGAGTAACTGTAACAGGTCTCCCTGGAGGTGAGTGTGAGTGTGTGTGTGTGTGTGTGTGTGTGTGTGTGTGTGTGTGTGTGTGTGTGTGTGTGTGTGTGTGTGAACATTCATTAGTTGATTTATTGGAATCAAGAATAAAACTGCTACTGAATCATGAGTCAACTGGGAGTCAATAGTGAGCCGAGTATATTAAAATGACTCACTGAAGGAGTCAGAATCGCGAATGCTAACACAATCTGAGTCTTTATTAGACTTGGTTCTAATAAAGTTCTGAAACACTATGTAGGGCACGAATTAGTGCATATGGTAAGTAAAGGTTGCCTTTATTATGCTCACAGACTATGTAGGGCAGTATTATTTAATTTGGAACGCTGTCTGAATCAAGAAGCTTGAAGGATGGCACCTTAAAAGGTACAAAATATTTAGTGGGTTTAGTTTAGTGGGTTTGTTAGTGTGTGTGACGAGGTACAGACTGAGCGCACACGACCTGGCCGTGGAGACGGGGCGACACACCCGGTCCTGGCTGCCCCGGGAGGAGAGGTCGTGTCAGCACTGCACTCTCAGTACAGTAGAGACGGAGCTGCACTTCCTCACCCGGTGTACCAAGTACCACCACGTCCGCTCCCAATTCTTCCCTAAATTTAATAACATCATCCCCAACTTCACCTCCCTCCCAGACCCCGACAAACTGCCCCACCTACCACACACCTGCCACCAGGTGAGGGACAGTGGGTGACCATGTCCCATACACACACACACACAAACTGATTATCATTACTACCTCATTAATGTAAATGTTATAATTTTTATTGTTATTATTTGTGCACTGTTTCTATTAATATTTTATTCTATTTTATATTTTTGCACATGTAACTGTTTTGTATATTTTTGTTCTTTCTTATTGTTATTTTTATTATTTCCCTGTAACTTGCTTTGGCAATACGAATGTCCTTATTTGTCATGCCAATAAAGCTTCTTTTGAGTCTGAGTTTGAGTGTGTGTGTGTGTGTGTGACCACTGATGAGTTGATTCTTTGGAATCAAGAATAAAACACCTAACAGACTAATAAACCGCTACTGATTCACGAGTCAATTTGGGGAGTCGATTCTTATTTGTGAGTCGAGTTGAGTTAACGCGATTTGAGCCGGACTTGGTTCTAAAAAAGTTCTAAAACCCTATGTAGGGCACAAAGTAGTGCATATGGTAAGTAAAGGTTGCACTTACTATGCTCACAAACTATGTAGGGCAGTATTATGTGAGATTTGGAACGCAGCCTGAATCATGAAGCTTGAAGGACGGCACCTTAAAAGGTACAAAACATTTAGTGTGTTTAGTTTATTGTGTTTGTTAGTGTGTGTGTGTGTGTGTGAACATTCATGAGTTGATTCATTAAAATCAAGAATAAAACACAGATTAACCGCTACTGAATCATGAGTCAATTAGGGAGTCGATTCTTATTAGTGAGCCGAGTATGTAAAAATGACTCACTAATGTAGTCGGAATCGCGAATGCTCAACTTCATCTGAGATAGGCTTGGTTCTAACAAAGTTATAAAACACTATGTAGGGCACAAAGTAGTGCATATGGTAAGTAAAGGTTGCCCTTACTATGCTTATATACTATGTAGGGCAGTATTTTGTGATTTGGAACGCTGCCTGAATCAAAGCATCATGAGGAGTTCTACACCCCTAAACGGTACAAAAATAAATATTCGAGAGTAAAAGGGAGGTGTTATGAGGAAATAACTTTCTAATCTCCAATTTAAAAAAAGTAAAAAGTATAAAATCACTTAATAATTAAAATAAATAAATAAATAATCATTAGCGCCACATGCTAATCACTGCTTCAACCATTCAACCATTCACTGAATCGTACCAGATGTGAAGTTTGGTGGAGGAGGAATCATGGGGTGTGTTGGAAAAGCTCTCTCTCTCTCTACATAGGCAGCATTTTACGTCATCCTGTGCTGCGCTCCCGAGAAGGAGGCTGTTCGAAATCCTAGATGCCTTAAAATCCTCACTACTGAGGCATCTTCATATTTCAATGTTATTTTGACTCAAGAACGAGTGAGCATCCGACGCTGCCTTAGTGATCAAGGCAATCCCAGAATTCATTGCGGGTCGGGTGCTCTTCTCTCACAGAAAAATAAACATGGCTGACGGTGCGGACAAACGAATGGAGTTATTTTCAAACGTAAATAAAATATTACTGATTTTTAACTTTGTATAAACTTGTACCGAGTGTTTTTATTTGCAAGTTCGGGCTTGTCAGGAAATGTAACCGTTATCGGTACATGAAGGGAGATGCTGTATTGACATGTTAGCGTGCTGTGCTACCTCAATCCATTGGTTTTAATGGCAAGATGCTAAATGCTAAACCCGATGAAATCGCTGTCTAAGTAGCGCGTTCGAATAACCTGCCTTATAAATCATTGACTTATTAGAATCCTCTCTACTGAGGCAGCTTCCTATGTAGACAGTAAGACAGCAAGGCAGCTCACTAGGTTTTCGAACACACCCATGGTGTAGGTGTTTTAGTTCTAGTTACAGAAAATTCTCATGACATTCTACATAACACCCTACAGAAGTAACAGTTTAGGGAATGCCCTTTCCTGTTTCAGCACCAAGCTAGCATCATGAAGAAGCATTGAGATAAAATAACAACAAGCTCGTTACCTCAAAAGAAGCAATTAGCTAATTAATAAAGCAGTAATAATAAATACGCCACTGAATAACGACTAAAGTCATTGATAAATAAACAGGATTTTTTACAGTGTCCTAAATCACATAAGAATCAGTCGTGGTTCTCAATGTACTGGAAAAAATACAGAATACCCATAATGCAGCAGGCAGATTAAAGGGTGTGGCATCTATAAATAAGGCGTGTGATTTAGGACACGTCCACGGTGAACTGATAGAGTTTATGAGCTTCACCTGCAGGACGCAGATAGACTCACCGCAAATCAGTTGGAGAACAAAAACACTGTGTGTGTGTGTGTGTGTGTGTGTTCAAGGACAAGGCACACACACATCTTCACACACACACACACACACTCTATATGGCCAAAAGTATTTGGACACCTGATCATAGGCTTGCCTGACGTCCCGTTTTGAATACAACCGGTATTGAACTAGAACAAGAGCAGTTGTCGTAGTACATCTGTGGGAATTTGTGCCCGTTCAGTCAATATATGACAGCATGTGTACGGCTGGGTGCTGATTGATCAGTGGATGTTCTGGTTCATCCCAGAGCTGTTGAGTGAGGCTGAGGTCAGGGCTCTGTGCGGGACACTGATGATCATGCTGGAACAGAAAAAGACCTTCCCTAAACTGTTGCTGCAAAGTCAGAAGCCTGTAATTCCCTTTATAGGACTTTATATGATTTATTGCACCTGATAGCAACTGTCTGAAACACATGAATTCAGTAATTAAAAGGGGCGTCCCAATACTTTTGGCCATACAGTATACATATATATATACTGTATATAAGTGCTGGGATACAGGGTTCGAATCCCCAGCAGTGCTATCAGCCGATCAGGCAGACAGACATTTCATGTCATTTTCGACATTTAGCAGATGCTAAATACCGTGCCCAAGTACTGTGACTGAGGGCAATTGAGGGTTAAGGGCCTTGCTTAAGGGCCCAACAGTGACAACCTGACAGTGGTCGGGCTTGAACCAGCAATCTTTTGATTACTAGTCCAGCACCTTAACTGATAGGCTACAACTGCCCCTACAGACATGATTGGCTGTGTCTGAGGGGTGTGTTATTGCATTGCACCCAGTAATTTAGGGGAAACCGGACCCACCACAACCCTGACCTGGATAAATCGCATGAAACTCTTTCATTTATGACAGCTGAAGTAATTAGAGCTTCTGGACGACTAGTTTTCTTCTAGTGTCCGAAAACCTTTGGCCTTTACTGCACACACACACACACACACACACACACACACACACACACACTCAACTCAAACTCAAAAGAAGCTTTATTGGCATGACAAATAAGGAATTCGTATTGCCAAAGCAAGTTACAGAGAAATATAAACAATAAAAATAAGAAAGAACAAAAATATACAGAATAGTTACATGTGCAAAAACACACTCACACACTCACACTCTCACACACACACACACACACACACACTATAGCTGGAGGCTGTAAATCTCAGTGCTGCTCCCCTTTGCCCTTATAAGGGTATTTTCTCCTAAATCCTGACCCCATGAACCACATCCAAGGATCCCACATACCTCTCGACCCCTCACCGTAGCAACAGCAAGACCCTTTCCCACAATGCCCTGCTCTAAACATATGGGAAAGTGAACACGAGGTAGGAAAGTGTGTGTGTGTGTGAATTGATTAAATCACCAACGAATGAAGCAGCATGAATAAGAAAGCAAACAATGAACCCACGAACATCCCAAACAAACATCAAACATCACAAACGAACATCACAAACAAACATCACGAACAAACATCAAGAACAAACATCACAAACAAACATCACAAACATCATAAACAAACATCACAAACAAACATCACAAACAAACATCACAAACAAACATTAAACATCACAAACAAACATCAAACATCACAAACAAACATCAAACATCACAAACAAACATCACAAACGAACATCACAAACAAACATCACAAACAAACATCACAAACATCACAAACAAACATCACAAACATCAAACATCACAAACAAACATCAAACATCACAAACAAACATCACAAACAAACATCAAACATCACAAACAAACATCACAAACAAACATTAAACATCACAAACAAACATCAAACATCACAAACGAACATCAAACATCACAAACAAACATCACAAACAAACATCACAAACAAACATCACAAACAAACATCACAAACAAACATCAAACATAACAAACGAACATCAAACATCACAAACATCACAAACAAACATCACAAACAAACATCACAAACAAACATCAAACATCACAAACGAACATCACGAACAAACATCACAAACAAACATCACAAACAAACATCACAAACATCACAAACAAACATCACGAACATCATAAACAAACATCACAAACAAACATCAAACATCACAAACAAACATCACAAACATCACAAACAAACATTAAACATCACAAACAAACATCAAACATCACAAACAAACATCAAACATCACAAACAAACATCACAAACGAACATCACAAACAAACATCACAAACAAACATCACAAACATCAAACATCACAAACAAACATCAAACATCACAAACAAACATCACAAACAAACATCAAACATCACAAACAAACATCACAAACATCACAAACAAACATTAAACATCACAAACAAACATCAAACATCACAAACGAACATCAAACATCACAAACAAACATCACAAACAAACATCACGAACATCACAAACAAACATCACAAACAAACATCAAACATCACAAACGAACATCAAACATCACGAACATCACAAACAAACATCACAAACAAACATCACAAACAAACATCACAAACGAACATCAAACATCACGAACATCACAAACAAACATCACAAACAAACATCACAAACAAACATCACAAACGAACATCAAACATCACGAACATCACAAACAAACATCACAAACAAACATCAAACATCACAAACGAACATCAAACATCACGAACATCACAAACAAACATCACAAACAAACATCACAAACAAACATCACAAACAAACATCACGAACAAACATCACAAACAAACATCACGAACAAACATCACAAACAAACATCACGAACAAACATCACAAACAAACATCACGAACAAACATCACAAACATCACAAACAAACATCACGAACAAACATCACAAACAAACATCACGAACAAACATCAAACATCACAAACAAACATCACAAAGAAAAGGCCGACACTGGTAGGTGAGGAGAAGCGGCAGCAGGCGGGATGTGTCAGAGGGGGCGTGTCGTGATCTGATGAGGGATTCAGAAAGGGGGAATTGGATATGACTAAATCTGGAGATAGAGGGAGATTGTGATGTTTGTGAGCTCTGGGGTCCTGAAGCGTTTGGGGTTCCTGCATCACTGTTATTAATTCCACTGAGTCCTCAGATCCTCACACCTCAGAGCTCCTCTTATCTCCTGCTCCTCACACCTCAGAGCTCAGAGCTCCTCTTATCTCCTGCTCCTCACACCTCACACCTCAGAGCTCCTCTTATCTCCTGCTCCTCACACCTCACACCTCAGAGCTCCTCTTATCTCCTGCTCCTCACACCTCAGAGCTCCTCGTATCTCCTGCTCCTCACACCTCAGAGCTCAGAGCTCCTCGTATCTCCTGCTCCTCACACCTCAGAGCTCAGCGCTCCTCTTATCTCCTGCTCCTCACACCTCACACCTCAGAGCTCAGAGCTCCTCGTATCTCCTGCTCCTCACACCTCACACCTCAGAGCTCAGCGCTCCTCTTATCTCCTGCTCCTCACACCTCACACCTCAGAGCTCAGAGCTCCTCTTATCTCCTGCTCCTCACACCTCACACCTCAGAGCTCAGAGCTCCTCGTATCTCCTGCTCCTCACACCTCAGAGCACAGAGCTCCTCATATCTCCTGCTCCTCACACCTCACACCTCAGAGCTCAGAGCTCCTCGTATCTCCTGCTCCTCAGAGCTCAGAGCTCCTTGTATCTTCTGCTCCTCACACCTCAGAGCTCAGAGCTCCTCGTATCTCCTGCTCCTCACACCTCAGAGCTCAGAGCTCCTCGTATCTCCTGCTCCTCACACCTCAGAGCTCAGCGCTCCTCTTATCTCCTGCTCCTCACACCTCACACCTCAGAGCTCAGAGCTCCTCGTATCTCCTGCTCCTCACACCTCAGAGCTCCTCGTATCTCCTGCTCCTCACACCTCACACCTCAGAGCTCCTCGTATCTCCTGCTCCTCACACCTCAGAGCTCCTCTTATCTCCTGCTCCTCACACCTCAGAGCTCAGGGCTCCTCTTATCTCCTGCTCCTCACACCTCACACCTCAGAGCTCCTCTTATCTCCTGCTCCTCACACCTCAACCCTCAGAGCTCAGAGCTCCTCTTATCTCCTGCTCCTCACACCTCACACCTCAGAGCTCCTCTTATCTCCTGCTCCTCACACCTCACACCTCAGAGCTCCTCTTATCTCCTGCTCCTCACACCTCACACCTCAGAGCTCCTCTTATCTCCTGCTCCTCACACCTCACACCTCAGAGCTCAGAGCTCCTCTTATCTCCTGCTCCTCACACCTCACACCTCAGAGCTCAGAGCTCCTCGTATCTCCTGCTCCTCACACCTCAGAGCACAGAGCTCCTCATATCTCCTGCTCCTCACACCTCACACCTCAGAGCTCAGAGCTCCTCGTATCTCCTGCTCCTCAGAGCTCAGAGCTCCTTGTATCTTCTGCTCCTCACACCTCAGAGCTCCTCGTATCTCCTGCTCCTCACACCTCAGAGCTCAGAGCTCCTCGTATCTCCTGCTCCTCACACCTCAGAGCTCAGCGCTCCTCTTATCTCCTGCTCCTCACACCTCACACCTCAGAGCTCAGAGCTCCTCGTATCTCCTGCTCCTCACACCTCAGAGCTCCTCGTATCTCCTGCTCCTCACACCTCACACCTCAGAGCTCCTCGTATCTCCTGCTCCTCACACCTCAGAGCTCCTCTTATCTCCTGCTCCTCACACCTCAGAGCTCAGGGCTCCTCTTATCTCCTGCTCCTCACACCTCACACCTCAGAGCTCCTCTTATCTCCTGCTCCTCACACCTCAACCCTCAGAGCTCAGAGCTCCTCTTATCTCCTGCTCCTCACACCTCACACCTCAGAGCTCCTCTTATCTCCTGCTCCTCACACCTCACACCTCAGAGCTCCTCTTATCTCCTGCTCCTCACACCTCACACCTCAGAGCTCCTCTTATCTCCTGCTCCTCACACCTCACACCTCAGAGCTCAGAGCTCCTCTTATCTCCTGCTCCTCACACCTCACACCTCAGAGCTCAGAGCTCCTCGTATCGCCTGCTCCTCACATCCGGCGTGTTTATCTACCGCCCACATACGTTATTACTCATCCTCACACCCCTGCTAACACACCCCCCCCCACAAAACACACACACACTCACACCACACACACACACACAGAAACCTCTTATATTTACCTGTAAACACACCACACCTTCAGGAAAACCTCCCAAACTCCACACACACACCACACACACACACACACACCCACCACACACACACACACACACCACACACCACACACACCACACACCACACACACACCACAAACACACACACACACACACCCCCACACCTTCATGAAAACCTCCCAAACTTCACACACACACCACACACACACACCACAAACACCACACACACACACACCACAAACACCCCCCCACACACACCACACACACACACACACACACAGAAACCTCTTGTATTTACCTGTAAACACACCACACCTTCAGAAAAACCTCACAAACTCCACACACACACCACACACACACACCACACACACACCAGCAGAATCTGTAACCCAGTAACGAGAACCAGAATCAACAGAACCAGAACCAATAGAACCAGAACCAACAATCTATCAACAAGCCAGTAAACACTAAACCTGCATCACACCGTCGTGTCTGGCTGCACCAAACTAAAGATTACAGAGACACTCTGGATCTCCTTTACATTTACAATTTTGCAATTAAGGGTTAGGGGCCTCGCTCAAGAGCCCAACAACAGCAACCTGGCAGTGATGGGGCTTGAACTGGTGACCTTTTGATTACCAGTCTAGTACCTTAACCGCTAGGCTACAACTGCCCTCTGTAACACACCTCCAAACACCTCAAACTCAAAACAACACCCACCCCAGAGAACCTACAAAACCTCACATTCAGTCAAACACCGAACACGCCTCTATTCCGAGTGTATCCCCGCTAATCGCTTCGTCCTGGTCAGGGTTGCGGTGGGTCCAGAACCTCCCAGAGCACAACCTGGACAGGGTTGCAGTCCATCACAGGGCAACACACACTGATGCATACAGTGGCGAGATCAAGATCAGCTAATCCACCTTCTGCAATAACAGCAATCAGTGGCTGTCAGGGATCGGAACCCCGCTGGTCGTGCAGTACCCACACCACCAGCTGTGCCACCGTGCCGCCCAGATGAGCAGCGAGGTTTAGCTGAGGCAGCACGACCGCAGAAATATAAAATCCTGAGGCCTGAGACTGATGATGAAGTATTTTTGGATGTTTAATGGTGCTGCAAGTGATTCACTGATCTACACCCCCCCATAATACCCCCCATCCCCAAAACACCCCACCCCACCCCACATGCTGTGCTCTAAAGGGTCCCGGCGGGGTAAATATGAGCCGTTAAAACCCTTCTGACACAAAACACACCTTATTTATAAAGTTCAATACGGTAAACACGCTCACCAGTGCTGAGACCTCAAGCTGTCGGGTTCAAATCTCAGCTCTGCTATCAGCCGGTCGGTCGCCTACACAGACACACGATTGATTGGCTGTGTGTCTGTAGGGGGCGGGACGACGGCTGGAACAGGGTTCCTCGTCACTGCTGGCTGGGCGAGGCTTCAACACCAGGGGCGGCTTATCACGGACGGCAGGGCGTGGCTATGCATGTCGATCCTTCGCCCTGGTCTCAACCCGACTCAACACTTGTGGGATGAATCTCACTCAGACTGTGAGCCAGGCCTCCTCTTCTCCTCCAGCATCAGCACCAAACCTCAGACTCTACTGACTGAATGAGTGGGCACAAATCCCTACAGATACACTCCAAAACCTTTAAGAAAGGCTTCCAGAAGAGTGGATGATATTATTAGTGCTTAGAGTACAAATCAGACCTCATACAGAACCCCTAAGGGTCGTGCTTAAGGGTCCAACAGTGGCTGCTTTAACCCTTTTCTGAATGATGAGTCCTAACCTGTGAGCTGCTACTGCTCAGGTTCAGTAAAACCAGGAAGCTGTTTATCATGTTAAGCTGATTAATGGATTCAGACTGGAAATGCGAAACGTTCTGGATGTTTTTATCAGGTGTTTCGATCTTTTCAGCCCCTACAGCAGATAAATAAATGTAGCATAAAGTAATAAATAATATCAGGAGATTAGCGCGGTACAGAACAGAAAACCTGTCGAGTTTATGAATCAGAAACGTCACCCGCAGCCGGTTAATGATCCACAACCGAGAAAAAAATCTCAGTAAATCATCACTCAGACTGATGTCCATAATAAAATGAGAATGCTGGGACGCTTGGGCGGAGCCGCCGATGTGGAGCTTTGGAACCTGCGAGGTGGAATCTTAGCAGAACCGCCGACCTGGCCGGGCGTCGACACAAACACAGTCGGTGTGTTTGAGAGAGGGAAGGTCGCTGTGATGTGATATATGATCTCTGGGACTGATCTGGGCGACACTGAGCTTCATGTAGGAATCCAATACTGGCGGGTGATAAGAAGCGGCGCAGAGGTGTTGAAGTGCGCAGGGCGCAGTGATGTCATGATTAATCATACGCATTGATGTCATGATTAATCATACGCAATTATGTCATGAATAATCAGATGCAGTGATGTCATGAATAATCATACGCATTGATGTCATGATTAATCAGATGCAGTGATGTCATGATTTCGTGCAGTGATGTCATGAATAATCAGATGAATAATAAAATGCTGTGATGTCATAACTAATCAGATGCAGTGATGTCATGATTTTGTGCAGTGATGTCATGAATAATCAGATAAATAATCAGATGAATAATCAGGCGCAGTGATGTCATGAATGATCAGACAGTGATGTCATGAATAATCAGACGCAGCGATGTCATGATTAATCAGATGCCGTGATATCATGATTTCGTGCAGTGATGTCATGAAGAATCAGATGAATCAGACGCAGTGACATCATGAATCATCAGATACATTGATGTCATGAATAATCAGATAAATAATCAGATGAATAATCAGGCGCAGTGATGTCATGAATGATCAGACAGTGATGTCATGAATAATCGGACGCAGTGATGTCATGATTAATCAGATGCAGTGATGTCATGATTTCGTGCAGTGATGTCATGAATAATCAGATGAATAATCAAACGCAGTGACATCATGAATAATCAGATGAATAATCAAATGCTGTGATGTCATAACTAATCAGATGCAGTGATGTCATGATTTTGTGCAGTGATGTCATGAATAATTAGATGAATAATCAGGCGCAGTGATGTCATGAATGATCAGACAGTGATGTCATGAATAATCAGACGCAGTGATGTCATGATTAATCAGACGAATAATCAGACGCAGTGATGTCATGAATGATCAGACAGTGATGTCATGAATAATCAGACGCAGTGATGTCATGATTAATCAGACGAATAATCAGACGCAGTGATGTCATGAATGGTTGCACCATCTAAAAACAATAAAAACCATCACATTAAGTAAATGAGATACGTTGTGTGTACGAGAGGCGGCCATCTTGGCTCTGATTTACGGCGTGGTGTGCCGCAGTCGCCGGATCAATAGCACTAAGAGGGTGCGAGCCGGAGCACTCAGCGTCCGGACGTAATTAATAGACGTACAGATGGAGCTAGCTGGGCGTGCGGTGGGCGACGCGGCGCTGTTCCAGCTAACCTTATTACGCCAAAAGCTCTAGTGGGAGCCGCACACTCCATTAGCGCTGAGGAAATTACTCAAACCCGGCAGTCCGAGTCCGCGCTGGAACTCTGAACAGAGGAGGTTTACAATGAGATCTGGCGTTACCGGAGACTACGAGTGGTTCTAAATCATTACACTCACAACAGTGCCAACCTGGCTGATGTGGGGCTTAAACAAGTGACCCTCCGATTACCAGTCCTGTAACCGAACCACTGAGACGGCTGTGACGCTAATGACAAGGCATACGGCGGTGGCACCGAAGACGGCGACACCAATGACAGGGTCACACGGGTGACGGGAACGTGACGTGACGGTGGATGTAACCGTGGTAACAACACTAACAGGAACACCAACAATGGCGTCACCGACACAGGGACGATAACAACGGGGGCGCCGCACGCTGTGACATCGACGGCTGTGACGCTAATGACAAGGCATACGGCGGTGGCACCGAAGACGGCAACACCAATGACAGGGTCACACCGGTGACGGCAACGTGACATGACGGAGGATGTAACCCTGAGAACAGCACTAACAGGAACACCGTCACAGGGACGATAACAACAGGGACGCCACGCACTGTGACATTGACGGATGTGTTGCTAATGACAAGACGTACGGCGATGGCACAGAAGACAGCGACACAGATGACAGGGTCACACCAGTGACGGGAACGTGAGGTGACAGACGATGTAACCGTGGGAACAGCACTAACAGGAACACCAGCGATGGCGACACCGACACCGGGACGGTAACAACGGGGACGCCATGCACTGTGATGTGAATGACACGACATACGACGGTGGCACCGAAGACAGGGTCACACCGGTGACGGGAACGTGACGGAGGACGTAACCGTGAGAACTGCACTAACAGGAACACCAGCGATGGCGACACCGACACAGGGACGATAACAACGGGGACGCCACGCACGGTGTCATCGACGGCTGTGACGCTAATGACAAGGCATACGGCGGTGGCACCGAAGACGGCAACACCAATGACAGGGTAACACCGGTGACAGGGTCACACCAGTGACGGGAACGTGACATGACAGAGGACGTAACCATGGGAACACCACTTACAGGAACACCAACGATGGTGACACCGACACAGGGACGATAACAACGGGGATGACGGCTGTGATGCTAATGACACGACGTACGACGGTGGCACCGAAAACGGTGACACCAATGACAGGGTCACAGCGGTGACGGGAACGTGGCGTGACGGAGAACGTAACCGTGGGAACGGCACTAACAGGAACACCACTGACGGTGACACCGTTAACCAAAACACTAGCGACTACTGTACAGTCACCGGAGCCGCCGTCATCGGTGTTACCATTTACATTTTCAGCACTTAGCAAACGCTTTAGTCCAAAGCTCAAGGGCCCAACAACAGCAACCTGGTGAAATTGGTGGGACTGGAACCAGCGACCTTTCGAATACTAGTCCAGTACCTCACCCTCAGTCTAGTTGAGGCTTGGAATTTGTGCCCAGTCAGTCATTTGTGAGGTCACAGCTGCCGTTCCGATTCATCCCAAAGCTGTTAACTGCCGTATACAGTCGATTTTATACACCTGATGTGGCTAAAATACCTGACTTTGATAATTCCGAGTGCCGTCCGTATACTTTTGGCACTGTAGCGTGTAATAATAAAATAAAATAACCTCCCCGTGCTCCGGCGTGGATTTATTTTGAGTATTTCCTGATTGTAATCAGATTAACGTGATTAAGCTTCGTCTGGTGTCGGGATCAGAGCTCAGCGAGCACAAATCCTGACAAAGCAGCCGGATTTACTCCTCAAAACATCTGCTGTACCCGATAAGTGCTGCAGTGGGTCCAGAGCCCATCGTTAAAGCACCGGGAGCGAGAGTGGAACACTTTCTGAACAGGGTGCCGATCCCTGACACACACACACACACACTGGTTACATGAGGTGAGCTGGAATACTAACACACTGGTATTGATGCAAATCAGCAGTCTGAACAGCGCCCCCTGGTGGAGGAACTTCCACCTGCTTAACCTGAATCAGCGAGAGTAAAAGATCCATGAGGTGTTTGATCAAACAAACCACGCCTTAAAAGTGTAACCGTGTTGGAAACGAACCCAAGTGCACGATGCCCGACCGTCGTAGAACACCAGCACGGCCAAAATACCGGAAACACAAAGGGTACAGGCGCAAATAAACAAGCTGGCTAAAATAACGGAAACAAAAACACATCCGCAGCGCCGACGGAGAAAGTGGACAAAAGAGGGGCAGAGCAGAACCCAGAGCTGGTGGTCACAATACGAAAGGCTGGTCCAAGAGCCCGGAACAACCAAGTTCTCCAAAAAGAGGAACGATAAGGAACCCAGGGCCAGCTTGGGGTGGCACCCCGACCCTTTCACTGGCACAGTCCGCCTCCTGTACGTTGGGGGCGCTTAAATAAAGGCTTCAGGTTCTCATGATAGAGATAAAGGTAGAAAACCAGACCTGGCATCATGGTACCAGAGAAAGCAGGTTGCCAACAGAGGAGCCGGCAAATCGGCCACTAGTCTGCCGGGTGGGAAAAGACGTGACTAAAAGATGGGCGGGGTCTTGGGCGCTGTGTAAGGACCCTGGTTAGTAGCCTGAGGCACCTGTAGAGATGTGGAGGAACGTGGAGATCAGCACGTGACTCTCCATCGTAGTACGGGTGAATAAGAAGGGGTTGTGTCAGAGTGAGGGCGAGTCAGGAGAACATACCCTCCTCATACGCCATCAGGGTCTCCAACAGAGGGAGAGGAACTGGCTACGACTAAACTGGGAGAAAAAGGAGAGGAATAAAATGCAGAAATAAAATAGTACATTGACATTGAACCAGGTGACTGTCAGTTTAAAGGAACTGACACGTCAATCATCTGCGCCTCCGTGCCCCCTCTGCTGGCCAAATTCAGGTGAGCGTGATTCAGTAACCAGGCCGAGCATAAAGAACTGAAACAAGTCTGATGGAAACTTGAAAACTCCCAGAAGGCCTCAGCGACATGACGGATGTTTGTGCCACGTCACTCGTTCCTACCCACAATCCCTTTCCGCGTGCCCTCGCGCTCCGTCTGACACGCCGCCGCCGCCGCTCAGACCTCCCAGGAGGCCGA
>NC_086000.1:37933893-37966393 GCF_030014385.1 Trichomycterus rosablanca | reverse complement strand
GTGGCCGTTATTGGGCAGTGTAGGTGGCAGGAGCGAACGTCCAATGTCAAGCCAAACGCTAGAACCCAAATCTGAGCTTCTAAGTCTGGTGAGCATGTGTAACCCAGACTCACCAGCAGAGGGCGCCTGGAGCCAAACGCTTGCGACTATGGGTAGGAGTCAGAGAGAATCGGTGTCCACTAAAAGGGAGAAGAGGTGAGAATGTAGGACCAGGATAGTGCCCCCTACAGTCTGGGAGGAACAGTGGCCCCGCCCTGAGCTAGAAAAGAATAAAGAGGAGAGGACACCAGCTACTCAATCCACCAGTGGACCGACTCCTTAGGCTTAAGGAAACCCAGTTGGGCTTGAAGTTAATTCACTGAACTGAATCGGTCAACGAGTCGATTCGGGAAAATAATTGGTTGAAAAAAAACCGTCTTCCTAAACTAGTAAGTGAGATACGCACAGCGATTACGTTTGACTACGCTTACCGACTGACTCCGGGTGGACGTCCAGGGGTACCTTAAATAATTCAGACGCTGAGTGTTAGCGCTGATTAGCGCTGCAGCTCCTGAGAAACAGAGTTCGTTTGGAACCACGACAGGTCGATTTACGCCAAGAGACGACGGAGAAAAGTAATAAAGGTAGCCGAGCGGCTACAAAGATCTGGAACGTCCTCTACTCCTACTCCTTCTCTTAATGCTAAACGCTACATTGAACAGCGTTCTCATTACGTAAACAGTTGCTTCTTTTCAGGCAATAAAAGTAAAAACGGAAACCATCCAGCTTTCTTTAAAAGTTACGACTCACTCTTACTGATAATCCGAAGTCGGACGCTCTCGGCGTGTAACTGCGTTTCGGCTGGACGCCTCCGAGAGGAGCCGCAATTGGAATCACAACGTTAACGGCTGTCCTACTGCAGCGAGTTTAATTCTGAGTTTATAGGGCTAAAGCTGAACCGTCTTCCTCGAGTCAGGGGGATCATGAGGCTAAACGACACACGCTGTACGGTCAAAAGTATTCGGACGCCTGACCGTGAGCTTGTCGGATGTCCCACTACAAGAATAAAGAGGAGAGGACACTTAAATTCCTTGAGGTGAACTTGCTAAGGCTGATGAGAGACAGCGCAAAGTGAGGCTGCAACTACGGTCCGCCAACCAGCTACTCAATCCACCAATGGACCGACTCGCCAAATAAAACCCAACTGGACTTGGGAGTCGATTCACTGAACCGGATCTCTCAACGAGTCGATTCGTGAAAAGAATCGATTGAATACAGAGTGACCTTCTGAGAAGACTTAAAAGGATGTGTGTGTGGGAATTTGTGCCCGTTCAGTAGTACAAAGGATCGTTTGTATAGCTGGGCGCTGACGTTAAGTCAAGGAAGCCTCAGTCGATGTTCCAGTTTATCCTACTTAAATTCCTCGAGGTGAACTAGCTAAGGCTGACGGGAGGGAGCGCTAGGTGAGGCTGCGACTACGGTCCGCCAACCAGCTACTCAATCCACCAATGAACCGACTCGCTGCAGAAGTTCTTTCCTTAGGCTTAAGGAAACCCAACTGGGCTTGGAGTCGATTCACTGAACCGAATCTCTCAATGAGTCGATTTGGGAAAAGAATCGATTTAATACAGTGTGACCTTCTGAGAAGACTTAAAAGGATGTGTGTGTGGGAATTTGTGCCTGTTCAGTAGTACAAAGGATTGTTTGTATGGCTGGGCTCAAGTCAAGGAAGCCTTAGTCAATGTTCCAGTTCATCCCAAAGCTACCCTGATCAGAGTAACTTTGACTAGAGTCAGTTGATGCGACTCTTTTTGGAGCGTTTTGGAACGGGCTCATTCACAGCTTCTATTCTACAACCAGGAGAGAGCACACGGTCTGGGCGGAGGGTAGCGTGGACCTCGCGGGAGGTCTAACGCATTATGCTCCATCATTCCCCCCGTCTCTTACCGTCCGTCTCTCCGCCCCCCTCCGTCTCGGAACTCCTAACGATACGCCGCTGACCTAATAAAGAAGGAACAGCCGGCAGACGGGATGAAACCGGATCAGGAGCGGTGGGCGGAGAGAAGACCTGCAGAGGATCCTCAAAGAGAGAGACCCAGACCGGAAGGAGGGAGGGGGGGCGGACTGGGACCGGGACCGGTCCCGACGCCAACGTCTTTTTTTATTGGTTGAATGAACCCGAGGGTACGGTTCGCACCGGTCCATCTCAGAGGGGGGCGGACGCACCGAAATACATTCCGTCTCCAGGAGAGGAATCAAACCTGTCAGACCGCCAGACATCAAACTAACCGTGTTAGCGGCGCTAACGCTTCAGCGAACGTCTGGTTTCCAACCGCGCCCGACAATCCTGGTCGCCGTGCTCTGCCAGGTCTGTGTGGTCCAGTGAAGACCGACGGCTAGCTGGAAACTATCTGCTTCTGCATTATAGCTATCGTATAGTAACGTGTAATTTATTAATTCTTTCCAGTTTTGCAGCTTCGTAAATGCAACGTCACTAATAAACATCACAAACGGAAACGACATTAACAGCAGCTTTTAGCAAACACAGGAATGTAACCGAGACAACCTGACGTGGAGATCGGGGATGTGGCTTGATTACTAAATCACGTCTTTCTGCCTTTTGGCCAGCAGAGGGGGCACGGAGGCGCAGATGATTGACGTGTCGGTTCCTTTCAAATAAAAAGTCGCTTGTTGCTTTTTGGTTCTATTCATCACAGAGTCTCCCTCACAGATTTGCTGGCTCCTCCGTTGGGAACCACGATGCCGGTTTGCTAACCCTAACCCTAGCCCTTTTTGGGCTTCACAAGGGAACCTTACCGAATACAACGTCACTAATAAAAATCACAAACATAAACAACATTAATAGCAGATCAGCGGCGTGGCTCGATTAGCGTCTTTCTGCCTTGCCAATTATGGCCAGCAGAGGGGGCATGGAGGCGCAGATGATTAACATGTAAGCAAGTGTCGCGACCCTTTCTGGGCTTTACAAGGGAACCGTCACAAAAGTCACAAACGTAAACCACATTAATAGCAGCTTCTAGCAACGTATAAATGTAACGAGACAACCTGACGTGGAGATCAGCGGCGTGGCTCGATTACCGAATCATGTCTTCCTGCCCTGTGAAATATGGCCATCAGAGGGGGCACGGAGGCGCAGATGAAAGTCGCTTGTTGCTTTTTGGTTGAACGTTAATTCACTCCAGGTGGACGTGTTTCTATTCATCACGGTTGCTTCCTCACAGATTTGTCGGCTCCTCCGTTGGGAACCACAACGTCTTTATGGGTCTTTACAGGAATTCAGATCGGTGTCGTGGCCCTTTTTGGGCTTCACAAGGGAACCTTACCGAATACAACATCACTAATAAAAATCACAAACGTAAAAGACAGCTTTTAGCAAACGCAGGAATCTAACAAGATAGTCTGACGTGTAGATCGGTGACGTGGCTCAGTTACCGAATCACGTCTTCCTGCCTTGTCAAATATGGCAATCAGAGGGGGCACGGAGGCACAGATGATTGATGTGTCGGTTCCTCTAAATAAAAGTCGTCTGTTTTCCCTGGTTGAACGTTAATTCGCTCCAGGTGGACGTGGTTCTATTTATCACGGTTTCTCCCTCACCGATTTGCCGGCTCCTCTGGTGGGAACCACGATGCCGATTTGCTAACCCTAGAGATCGGCAGCGTGGCTCGATTACCGAATCCCGTCTTTCTGCCTTTCGGCCAGCAGAGAGGGGGCGCAGAGGCGCAGATGATTGACGTGTACGCAAAAGATTAATAGTTAATAGCTCCTAGTCATTTACGGTCGGGAACCTTTGCTAGTTTTATTTGCTAGTTAGTTGTGTTAGCTATCTGGGCAACTGTACCTAATAAAAAGCACAAACGTAAAGGACAATGACATCATCAAGTCCATTTAATCCCTTCCCACACAGAATACGATTTACTTCTCCGTGATAAATCTCGGGCCCCATCGTTCCGGCCCCCAAACTGAGTCTTTAGGTTCAGTTTCGTTCCTTTGTAGTTGAAGGAACCCCTGCACCCCTGATGGAAAGTAGATGTACAGTACAGGCCAAAAGTTTGGACACACCAGCCAAAAGTTTGGACACACCTTCTCTTCAATGTTTTTTCTTGATTATTTTTATTTTCTACATTGTAGATTAATACTGAAGACATCCAAACTATGAAGAATTATGTAGTGAACCAAAAAGTGTTAAACAAACAAGAATATGTTTTATATTTTACCAACTCTACCTCTGCACAACCCAACTGATGGTCTCAAACACATTAAAAAAGCAACAAATTCCAAAAATTCACTCTAGACAAGGCACAAACATTCATTGAAAACCATTCCAGGTGGAAACCTAATAAAGCTGGTTGAGAAAATTTCAAAGAGTGTGCAAATCTGTCATTAAAGCAAAAGATGGCTACTTTGAAGAATCTAAAATATAAAACATATTCTGGTTTGTTTAACACTTTTTTGTTTACTACATAATTCCATATGTGTTCCTTCATAGTTTGGATGTCTTTAGTATTAATCTACAATGTAGAAAATTTAAAAAAATTTAGAAAAACCACAGGAATGAGAAGGTGTGTCCAAACTTTTGGCCTGTACTGTATGTGTGTGTGTGTGTGTGTGTGTGTGTGTGTGCGCTGACCTGAGGAACGTCTATAAATACGTCAGTGAACCAGGTCGAAGCAGAAATAGGGAAATAAAGCAGGACGACCCCCGGAGACACAATCTGAACTACTTTTACAATACGAGACTCCCGACAAGAAGAAGAAATAATTCACATTTTGAGTGAATATTAAACATGAAAGAACATAATCAGCAGCAAAGTGGAACAGTGGGCGCTCGTTACAAGGAACCCGAACTTAGCCCCACCGCCAGAACGAACTGACCCCCCTTTATAACCCCGTCTGAGCTGTGAATCGACAGTCTGTGCTATTTCAAAACCTTTTGTATAGACGGGTGTAAGGAGCACAACATCTGGACCCCTGAGCGACACCTTGGTGGAAGGGACCCAGAGACAGGGCGACGCCCCCTGCTGTCCATTTAACCAATCAGAACTAATGAACTCGGGCCCTCACGCCGAGAGACTCTCTCACGTTAAACCGATCCTGCATGGGAACTCGGTGGCATTTTAGTAAATCACAGTGGAGTCGGGGCGCTGTTCATCACCCCGCCGCCGCCCCGGGAAGGGGGGGGGGTGTGTCAGATGGTTCCTGCAGGCCACCGTACATCACGGCTTTAATCTGCTCGACGGTCAGAGAGAAGATCAAAGCTTTAAATCTCCCACTGCAGCGTAACACACTCAGACCCAAGCGTGTGTGTGTGAGTGTATGTGTGTGTGTGTCTGTGAAAGAGAGTGTGATAGTTTACGTGTGTGAGTGTACGTGTATTTAGGAGTGTGTGTGCGTGTGAGTGTGTACTTGTGTCTACATGTATGTGTGTGTGAGAGCGAGTGTATTAGTGTGTATATATACAGTATATATATACAGGGGTTGGACAAAATAACTGAAACACCTGTCATTTTAGTGTGGGTGGTTTCATGGCTAAATTGGACCAGTCTGGTGGCCAATCTTCATTAATTGCACATTGCACCAGTAAGAGCAGAGTGTGAAGGTTCAATTAGCAGGGTAAGAGCACAGTTTTGCTCAAAATATTGCAATGCACACAACATTATGGGTGACATACCAGAGTTCAAAAGAGGACAAATTGTTGGTGCACGTCTTGCTGGCGCATCTGTGACCAAGACAGCAAGTCTTTGTGATGTATCAAGAGCCACGGTATCCAGGGTAATGTCAGCATACCACCAAGAAGGACAAACCACATCCAACAGGATTAACTGTGGACGCAAGAGGAAGCTGTCTGAAAGGGATGTTCGGGTGCTAACCCGGATTGTATCCAAAAAACATAAAACCACGGCTGCCCAAATCACGGCAGAATTAAATGTGCACCTCAACTCTCCTGTTTCCACCAGAACTGTCCGTCGGGAGCTCCACAGGGTCAATATACACGGCCGGGCTGCTATAGCCAAAACTTTGGTCACTCGTGCCAATGCCAAACGTCGGTTTCAATGGTGCAAGGAGCACAAATCTTGGGCTGTGGACAATGTGAAACATGTACTGTTCTCTGATGAGTCCACCTTTACTGTTTTCCCCACATCCGGGAGAGTTACGGTGTGGAGAAGCCCCAAAGAAGTGTACCACCCAGACTGTTGCATGCCCAGAGTGAAGCATGGGGGTGGATCAGTGATGGTTTGGGCTGCCATATCATGGCATTCCCTCGGCCCAATACTTGTGCTAGATGGGCGCGTCACTGCCAAGGACTACCGAACCATTCTGGAGGACCATGTGCATCCAATGGCGGTGCCGTGTATCAGGATGACAATGCACCAATACACACAGCAAGACTGGTGAAAGATTGGTTTGATGAACATGAAAGTGAAGTTGAACATCTCCCATGGCCTGCACAGTCACCAGATCTAAATATTATTGAGCCACTTTGGGGTGTTTTGGAGAAGCGAGTCAGGAAACGTTTTCCTCCACCAGCATCACATAGTGACCTGGCCACTATCCTGCAAGAAGAATGGCTTAAAATCCCTCTGACCACTGTGCAGGACTTGTATATGTCATTTCCAAGACGAATTGACGCTGTATTGGCCACAAAAGGAGGCCCTACACCATACTAATAAATTATTGTGGTCTAAAACCAGGTGTTTCAGTTATTTTGTCCAACCCCTGTATATATATACAGTGTATCACAAAAGTGAGTACACCCCTCACATTTCTGCAGATATTTAAGTATATCTTTTCATGGGACAACACTGACAAAATGACACTTTGACACAATGAAAAGTAGTCTGTGTGCAGCTTATATAACAGTGTAAATTTATTCTTCCATCAAAATAACTCAATATACAGCCATTAATGTCTAAACCACCGGCAACAAAAGTGAGTACACCCCTTAGTGAAAGTTCCTGAAGTGTCAATATTTTGTGTGGCCACCATTATTTCCCAGAACTGCCTTAACTCTCCTGGGCATGGAGTTTACCAGAGCTTCACAGGTTGCCACTGGAATGCTTTTCTACTCCTCCATGACGACATCACGGAGCTGGCGGATATTCGAGACTTTGCGCTCCTCCACATTCCGCTTGAGGATGCCCCAATATGTTCTATTGGGTTTAGGTCTGGAGACATGCTTGGCCAGTCCATCACCTTTACCCTCAGCCTCTTCAATAAAGCAGTGGTCGTCTTAGAGGTGTGTTTGGGGTCATTATCATGCTGGAACACTGCCCTGCGACCCAGTTTCCGGAGGGAGGGGATCATGCTCTGCTTCAGTATTTCACAGTACATATTGGAGTTCATGTGTCCCTCAATGAAATGTAACTCCCCAACACCTGCTGCACCCATGCAGCCCCAGACCATGGCATTCCCACCACCATGCTTGACTGTAGGTATGACACACTTATCTTTGTACTCCTCACCTGATTGCCGCCACACATGCTTGAGACCGTCTGAACCAAACAAATTAATCTTGGTCTCATCAGACCATAGGACATGGTTCCAGTAATCCATGTTCTTTGTTGACATGTCTTCAGCAAACTGTTTGTGGGCTTTCTTGTGTAGAGACTTCAGAAGAGGCTTCCTTCTGGGGTGACAGCCATGCAGACCAATTTGATGTAGTGTGGGGCGTATGGTCTGAGCACTGACAGGCTGACCCCCCACCTTTTCAATCTCTGCAGCAATGCTGACAGCACTCCTGCGCCTATCTTTCAAAGACAGCAGTTGGATGTGACGCCGAGCACGTGCATTCAGCTTCTTTGGACGACCAACGCGAGGTCTGTTCTGAGTGGACCCTGCTCTTTTAAAACGCTGGATGATCTTGGCCACTGTGCTGCAGCTCAGTTTCAGGGTGTTGGCAATCTTCTTGTAGCCTTGGCCATCTTCATGTAGCGCAACAATTCGTCTTTTAAGATCCTCAGAGAGTTCTTTGCCATGAGGTGCCATGTTGGAACTTTCAGTGACCAGTATGAGAGAGTGTGAGAGCTGTACTACTAAATTGAACACACCTGCTCCCTATGCACACCTGAGACCTAGTAACACTAACGAGTCACATGACATTTTGGAGGGAAAATGACAAGCAGTGCTCAATTTGGACATTTAGGGTTGTAGTCTCTTAGGGGTGTACTCACTTTTGTTGCCGGTGGTTTAGACATTAATGGCTGTATATTGAGTTATTTTGAGGGAAGAATAAATGTACACTGTTATATAAGCTGCACACAGACTACTTTTCATTGTGTCAAAGTGTCATTTTGTCAGTGTTGTCCCATGAAAAGATATACTTAATTATCTGCAGAAATGTGAGGGGTGTACTCACTTTTGTGATACACTGTATGTCTTAGTGTATATGTGTGTGTGTTTGTGTATATAAGTGTGTGTGTGAGAGAGTGAGTGTGTGTATGTGTGTTAGTGTGTGTGTGAGAGAGTGAGTGTGTGTATGTGTGTTAGTGTGTGTGTGAGAGAGAGTGTGAATATGTGTGAGTGTGTGTGAGTAGGTGTGTTAGTGTTTGGGTCTGCATGTATGTGTGTGTGTCAAAGAGTGAGTGTGTTAGTGTGTATATATATATATATAAATGTCTTAGTGTATATGTGTGTGTGTTTGTGTCTGCATGTATGTGTGTGTATGTGTGTATGTGAAAGAGCGAGTGTGTTAGTGTGTGTATATATGTGTCTGCGTGTATGTGTGTGTGTGTTTGTGTATATAAGTGTGTGTGTGAGTGAGCGTGTGTATGTGTATATTAGTGTGTGTGAGAGAAAGAGTGTGTGTGTATGTGTGTGAGAAAGTGTATTAGTGTATGCATGAGTGTGTGTGTTAGTGTATGCAGGAGTGTGTGTGAGAGAGAGTGTTAGTGTGTGTATATATATACAGTATATATGTGTCTGCGTGTATGTGTGTGTGTGTTTGTATATATAAGTGTGTGTGTGAGTGAGCGTGTGTATTTGTATATAAGTGTGTGTGAGAGAAAGAGTGTGTGTATGTGTGTGAGAAAGTGTGTTAGTATATGCAGGAGTGTGTGTGTTAGTGTGTAAGTGTCTGCATATGTGTGTAAGTGAGTGTGTGTGTGTGTGTGTTTGTGTGTGTGTGAGTGTGTGCTTGTGTCTGCATGTACAGTATGTGTATGTGAGAGATAGTGTGTGTATGGGTGTGTGACTGTGTTTTAGTGTGTGTGCGTGTAAGATTGAGTGTGTGTGTGTATATGAGTATGTGTGTGTATGTATGTGTGAGTGTGTGTTAGGGTCTATGTGTATGTGTGTGTTTATATGAGTGTGAGTTATAGGGTCTGGGTGGGGGTGTGGGCGTGGTCTCAGTTGCCCATCCCTAATATGACTAAAAATAAGGGGTTACAGTCACATGACAAAAATGTATGTGGTCCAATGGGACCTATTAAACACCTTTGGGATGCACTGGGATGTCGACTGCGAGCCAGGCCTTTCCATAGCAAACCGTGGTTGTCCACATAATTTTGGTTCACACTCTGGTGTGTGTGTGTGTGTGTGTGTGTGTGTTCTAAACTTTTTGTGTCCTACAGGACCGAAACAGTTGCTTAGCGATGCCTCGTCCACTCAGACAATTCTATTCATTTCACACAAACACACACACACACACACACACACACACACACACACATTTAACATCTGAATGGTATGGAGATTTTCCTTATTGTGGATAAACGACCTCTGTAGAGCCAGCAAAGGGCAGTGTGTGTGTGTGTGTGTGTGTGTTTGTGCAATCAAGCAAGGTGTTGAAAACTGTCCGAGCCGGTCAGGCTCAACGGAATAGAGAGCGTGAACAAACAGACACACACACACACACACACACACACACACACACACACACACACACACACTCACACACTCGTGTTCTCGGGTTACACCCGGTGCTGTAGGCGGTGATTAGTCTTACTGGTGAGAGCAGCAGAGAAATAAACAGCCATCATCCATCATCATCATCATCCATCCATCCATCCATCCATCATCCATCCATCCATCCATCATCCATCCATCATCCATCATCCATACATCATCCATCATCCATACATCATCATCATCCATCCATCCATCCATCCATCATCCATCCATCATCATCCATCCATCCATCATCCATCCATCATCCATCATCCATACATCATCCATCATCCATACATCATCATCATCCATCCATCCATCCATCCATCATCCATCCATCATCCATCATCCATACATCATCCATCCATCCATCATCCATCCATCATCATCCATCCATTCATCATCCATACATCATCCATCATCCATACATCATCCATCCATCCATCATCCATCCATCATCATCCATCCATCCATCATCCATACATCATCCATCATCCATACATCATCCATCATCCATACATCATCCATCCATCCATCATCCATCCATCATCCATCCATCATCATCCATCCATTCATCATCCATACATCATCCATCATCCATACATCATCCATCCATCATCCATCCATCATCATCCATCCATCCATCATCCATCCATCATCCATACATCATCCATCATCCATCCATCATCATCCATCCATCCATCATCATCATCATCATCATCCATCCATCCATCATCCATCCATCATCATCCATCATCATCCATCCATCCATCATCATCATCCATCCATCATCATCCATCCATCCATCATCATGCATCCATTCATCATCATCCATCCATCATCATCATCATCATCCATCCATCCATCATCATGCATCCATCCATCATCCATCCATCATCATCCATCCATCCATCATCATGCCTCCATCCATCATCATCCATCCATCCATCATCATGCCTCCATCCATCATCATCCATCCATCATCCATCATCCATCCATCATCATCCATCCATCCATCATCATCATCATCATCATCATCCATCCATCCATCATCCATCCATCATCATCCATCCATCCATCATCATCATCCATCCATCATCATCCATCCATCCATCATCATGCATCCATTCATCATCATCCATCCATCATCATCCATCCATCCATCATCATCATCATCCATCCATCCATCATCATGCATCCATCCATCATCCATCCATCATCATCCATCCATCCATCATCATCCATCATCATGCCTCCATCCATCATCATCCATCCATCATCCATCCATCATCATCCATTCATCATCATACATCCATCCATCATCATCATCCATCATCCATCCATCATCCATCCATCATCCATCCATCATCATACATCCATCCATCATCATCATCCATCCATCCATCATCATGCATCCATCCATCATCATACATCCATCCATCATCCATCCATCCATCATCATCCATCATACATCCATCATACATCCATCCATCCATCATCATGCATCCATCCATCATCATCATCATCCATCCATCCATCATCATCCATCATCCATCATCATCATCATCATGCATCCATCCAGGAGGAGGATGGAGGGGGTTGATGATGGCCTCCAGCTACTTAATATAGATCATCTATTTTCTCCTCCATTTATCTTCAGTCCTGCTTTTATTCAGAGCAACTCGTCCTTACTGCACCTGTACTGTGTTCAAGGACTCACACACACACACACACTCACACACACACACTCACACACACACACACACACACACACTCACTCACACACACACACACACACTCACACACACTACAGACTCCCTGAACAATACAGAACATGGATGGAACATGAACCAGAAGTGAACTGGAACCAAACCTGAACCCATCCTGAACCTGAGCTTAAAACGCCCTGAACCTGAATCCATCCTGAACCTGTCCTGAACCAAACCTGTCCTGAACCTAAGATGAACCTGAGCTGAACCCGTCCTGAAGCGCTTCCTGTATGAGGAGATGTAGCAGATCAGCAGATCAGCAGGTAGCTCTGGCGATGATGGATCTGGAGTGACGGTAGATGTTTAAACCCTCGGTGTCTCAGTGGAAAATCTGGAGTACCTGTCACCCGGAGATGAACGTCCACTCGTTCTGTCCACTCGTCCTCCACCGCCGTGACGTTCTGCAGCTCTATAGGATTTACAGGGATTTTATACGCCACGTTTCTTCTTCCTCCTCCGTAACAGACCTCCTTTTTTCCATGAGGACGTTCCAACCATAAATACAGACGTGGAAACAGGACAGACCAGAAGGTCACATGTTCCGCTCCCGGAACCCTTCCACATTCCACAGATACACCAGCGTGGTGTAATGACGTGTTCGGGTATCGGCGTTCAGCGTCCGACACCAATCCAGACCTGGCGCTGGCTCCGGGTTTCCGCTGCACACTCGCGGTGTGGACACCGTCCCGTCATACCCGGCTCCAGTGGTGTAAAGTAACGAAGTAATAATACTTCGTTACAGTACTTAAGTAGTTTTTTAGAGTATCTGTACTTTACTGGCGTATAAAAAAAATTGTTAATTTTCACTTTTACTCCACTACATTTCCTAAAGAAATTGTGTACTTTTACTCCGATACATTTGCTGTATGCGAATTCGTTACTCGTTACAACAAAATAAAACAACAAGAATTTTTTAGCTAAACGATGTGAGATGTGTGACAGACTGCAGCAGGTTTGGCGAATCTGCGCTTGTAAATGACATCAGCGGTTAAACACATTAATGCGCAGATGCAAACGTTTTGTAAAAGCGCATCGTTCACTCAAAGATACGGAATAATCGGCATTTCAGAATCTCCCCGTCCTACACACTGATGTAAGTTAGGAATGATTAACAAAGTAAAGCCACAGCACCATTGTTTTTATTATTATTATTATTATTATTAGCATTAACATTGTTCAGATATCTAGCTACCGATTATATTCGAACCACAAATAAAACGTTTCACTACATGAGTTTGTAATTAATTCAGTGCAGACATGATGTGTCCCATCATTTTTAAAAACTCACCTACGGACAAATATTTCCTCAGATAACTTCTGTATTACACTGACAGAGGAAACATTCATGGTGCTGAGGAACATGCAGCACGTCTTTAACCCTTTAATGCTCTCAACAAGAACTCAACTTTCAACATTTTATGGATGATCTTTCAGCTGCTGCTTCAGGTTGACACATAAGTTAGAAATGGTGTTTTCTTAAAGTAAGAATACCAATATTTTTTTAGTTTAACACATGCCAATCAGGGAGTAGATACAGCCCAAAAAAGATTATTTAAATACAGCTTATTTTACCCAAATATTTAGATTCAAACTAATGGTTGAGCAGATCATTAAAGGGTTAAAAGTGTTAAAAGTGTTTAAATTAATTCTGCCAAAATTCAGTTGTTTTAGGTTATTGTGATATATACAGTATCTATAACTTGAATGTACTACCCAAATAAAAAAAATGGAACAGTATAGAAAATGCAAATAAAATAGATGCAGTGTTTTTTACATTGACATCGACTCTTATTCCATCGTTTATGAACCCAAAATATTTCATGTTTTGTCTGGTCAACTTCATTCTTAACATACACATACATGCATTTTAAGCTACAACACATTCTAAAAAAGGTTGGAACAGGGCAATTTAGTCCTCGTAATAAGGTTAAAAAACAACTAAATAATGTCGTGATTTCAAATAGGTGATGTGAACAGCTGATTATAATCATGAATTGGCACAGATCATGTTCAGATGGAAGGAAGAAAAAAGCTTGTTAAGGTGGTTTACAGGCTTAAAAGAACAATCTTATATTTTTCTAAATGACCGCTTCAGTTTATACTAACAGCATTTACTTTTACTTCTACTTTTAATACTTAAGTACATTTAATATCAAATTACTTTCAATACTTAAGTACATTTAATATCAAATTACTTTTAATACTTTAGTACATTAAACATCAGATACTTTTAGACTTTTTCTCAAGTAATATTTTAAAAGGTGACTTTTACTTCTATCTAAGTACATTTCTGGTAAGATACTTGTACTTTTACTCAAGTATGGCCTTCAGGTACTTTATACACCACTGCCCGGCTCCCCTCGTCATTTTATTACAGGAGCGTTATTAAAATCCACTCAGCCACGCGGCCTGGAAACTATGCAGCAGAACGACCGACGGGCCCCCGGAAAGTCTGACCCTCCACATCTGCTTCTGATCTGTTCGGAACACACGGACCATTTTCACTCGGGCAGGAACAGGGGGCGTACAGACCGTCTGGACAACCGCCCGTCTGGACCGGTGGAAGGTCCAGTAACAGAAGAGGAACCAGACTCGGACCCAGCACAAATCTGACTAAAGCTAACTCTGCCATTCCAAAAATCTTTACGTAGGCCCAGAACGCTCTGACATAGCCGACTCTGAGACACCAGATAAAGCTTAACGTGGTTTAATGTAGTAAAAGAAGGAGACAGGAGCACTAAACTTCTCTTCATTATTACTGCTCATAAGTTCCTCCACTAATCACATTCCTCACTCGCTGTTTTACTACAGTAAGTCACGGTAAGTTTTGTGCACCGCCGTCACACTTCACAGGAAATAACGGCACAGCGGCGCAGAAGCGTTTTTGTCACTTCTCGTGTGAATGCGCCGGTGCTGAAGGGAATACGGTATTCCAACATCAAGCATCTCCACAATTAAGAAGCGTCAGGAAACAATAAAGAAGTAAAACTAAACTTTTATTGATGTGTAACTGTTAGTAATTGTGTTTCAGTGTGTTTATATTATATTTGTGTTATTTTCAGTGTTTAAGTGTCAAAAACAACCTCATTATTTTACATGAGACTAAAATATCTGCAGCTCCACGGGACCATGGACGCATTAACAGGTTCCTCAAACATCATTATGGGACAAAATACCTCGAAACTCAACGTCTTTAAAACTCAACACCACTCCCAGAACAGACTGAGGTCCAGTTTCAAGGTACCGCTGTATCTTATATATGTTATAAGAATGTGCTTAATTTCAAGCTATGGTACACAGCACAGCACAGCGACCTTAATAGTTAACCACACACACACACACACACACACACTTTCTAGTTGCTCCAGTTATCCTGACTGCATGTTTTTGGACTGTGGGAGGAAACCGGAGCTCTCAGAGGAAACCCACACAGACACGAGGAGAACATGCAAACTCTACACAAAAAGGACCCGGACCGCTCCACCTTCCTGCTGCCTAGGGATGCATCCACTGCTTTCAATTCTTTTAAAAGTAGTTAATTATTTATTAATTATGTATAAGAGCACGAGCTCCTTAATTTATTAACATGATTTGTGCTGATCGCAGCTCCTCCGGCGCATCTTTAGGTTCAGTAACGGCGGTGAGCTAGAACAGAAGCTTCCTAATTACTGTAACGAACCACAGAGCGATCGCACCAGCATAGACACACCCCAAAACCACGGCGCTCAGTGGGAGTGGAACCTCCGAGGAACATGGAACCAAAGTGGAACACTCACACCAGTCCAAACCGCGGCGGAATCCGCTGGCGCGGGCACTGAGACATACCCAGCCGGGACCAACCAATCAGACTAATTAGCGGATTGATTTCCTGTGCGCGTCCTAAACTGGCTACGGCCCCATTTATGAATATACAATTAAAAAACACACACACACACACACACACACACACACACACACACACACACACACACACACACACACACACACACACTTAGAGCAATTTCTAGTTGCTCCAGTTGTCCTGACTGCATGTTTTGGACTGTAGGAGGAAACCCACACAGATACAGGGAGAACATGCAAACTCCACACAGAAAGGACCCGAAAAACTCCACCTGGGAATCAAACCAAGAACCTTCTTGCTGTGAGGGGGCAGCGCTACCCACCGAGCTGTAATGAACCACAGAGCGATCACACGAGCATAAACACGCCCCAAAAGCGCACATCTGGCTACGGCCCCATTTATGATTTTACAATTAACACACACACACACACACACACACACACACACACACACACACACACGCACACGCACACACACAGGCCTACGAAACATCGAGCCCTTACTGATCAGACCTCCGTGTGGCAGAATCCGACGCCGCAGTCCGACATCCGATACACGGACGTGCCCGGCTCTCTGGCTCGGATCAAACAACAGGAAGCAGAACGGAGTCGGGGGGAGATGGTGGGGCGCCCGGAGAACAAAGGAGAGTCGGAGCGTGGAGGGAAAAGAGCCGGCCTCCTCCATGCCGTCAAGCTGAAGCTTCAGAGCTCGCCGTGATGCCACGCGACCACACGGTCGTTCAGCCGAGATGAGAACCCTCAACGTACCACCGGGCGCCACATCTATGTCCAAACTTACCAGTAGACAAGTAGCTTGATGGGTTGGGGGTATTAAATATTATCTGGCAACCCTGGGCAGGTGGGTACACAGATATGGTCAAAAGTATTGGGACGTCCTTTCTAGTTATTAAATCCACGTGTTTCAGCCACAACAGTTACTAACAGGTGTAATAAATCAGTCATGTAAAGGAAAACACATGCCTCCGACCTTGCAGCAACAGTTTAGGGAAGGACCTTCCCTGTTCTAGCATGACCCTGACTTCAGCCCCACTCAGCAGCTCTGGGACGAACTGGAACACCGACTGATCGAACAGCGCAAAGATGTCCTCCAAGTCTTGTGAGAAGCTATAGCTACTGTATATAGAAGACGCTTTTTATCTAAAGCGTCAGTCTGAGCATTTGAGGGTTAAGGGCCTTGCTCAAGGGCCCAACAGCAGCAACCTGGCAGTGCAGTGGTGGGGCTTGAACCAAAGACCTTTTGATTACTAATCCAAAACCTTAACCACTCGCTTACAACTGCCAGTACACACAGTGAAATCTGATCTGCAGATTTGGGATGATGGGAACCACTACTGTGAGCTCTGACTTGAATGCACTAATACATGTATAGAAAACACAATGCTACCGAGCCAGGAGTGTAAGAATAAGAGACGTGACTTACAAAATCTCATCGTTCTGGAACTCCAGGACGCCGTGGGAGTCCTCGAAGTCCTCGCCGCCGCCCTTGGCCGCCCCTTCCACCGTCTTGTAGGGGAGGGTGACGACGCCTCGAGCTCCGGACGTCCGGAGAACCTTCACCTCCATGACGCCGACGCTCTCGCTCACGTGGGTCACGGGTTCCTCGAAGGTGAAGATTCCGGCGTGGTCGTCGTCGAAGATGGTGACGGTGGCGGTGGAGGGCATGCCGAGGGTGGCGACGGCGTCCACGTGGTTGGCCTCGGCGTTCTCGGGCTCGTCACCCTCGTGGAGGACGCGGACGTTGCTCAGGTGGATGTGAAAGTTCTCGTCCTCCTCGAAGATGTCGTCGTCGATGATGCCCACGCGGATCTCCTTCTGGACCTCGCCTGGCTTGAACACCACCGTGCCCTCGGTGAACTCGTAATCCGAGCCGGCGTTGGCTGTCCCGTCTTCCGTGCGGAACTCGACCGAGATGGTTTGGTTCAGGTCGCCGCCGCGGCGTACCACGTTGATGGCCATGGTGCCACAGTTCTCCAGGCACTGGTAGGATCCTGGGTCGAAGTAGATCTTCGAGATGGGCTCGTTCTCTCCGACGTCGCTGCGCACCTCGTGCATGCTGACCGCCTTGCGTGCTTGATCCGCTGCGTGTTTCTTTAAAATATTCCCGGCGCCGGTCATCAAGCGGGTAGCCTGGCACCGATAAAACGCCCGGCTCTTCTGCTGCTGGCTCAAGACCTGGTAGTTCGCCAGCTCGATCAGCTGCTCCACCTCTTTATCCGGATGTTTCTGCTTGAGTTCCTTCAATATTTTGGCCATGTCACGCCGAGCCTCTTCTTCATCCAGGTCTTTGTCCTCCAAGTCCAGGGTCAAGGTGCCGTCCAGGAAGTCCACGGCATGAGAATTGAGCATTTTCCCGTCCATCTCGATGTCCACCTTGGACGGGAGCGGGCGGTCCCCTTCGGTCTCGATGATCATGCCACGGTGCTTGCCCGTCCTGTAGTGCTTGTAGACGTACTTGTAGAAGAGCAGGCGACGATCGGCGACCCACGCGAACACCACGCAGATGGGGAAGAAGAAGAGTGTCAGGAGGCCCTCCCAGACCTGGACCACCCCCGGCGAGATGACCGCCAGGATCAGGTAGAGCCAGAGGTATGCGAAGATGCTCCAGGCGGCGGTGACGAAGAAGACGCGGAGGTGCTTGACCTTGCGGTGCTCCCCGTCGGGAACCACGTAGACGCACAGCCCGATGATCACGAACATGTTGAAAGCGGCGCTCCCGACGATGGTGGCGGGTCCGAGCTGGCCGGCTTCGAAGTTGTGCCCGCAGATCTCGATGACCGAGAGCAGGATTTCCGGCGCCGAGGATCCCAGCGCCATGAGGGTGAGGTTGGACACGGTTTCGTTCCAGATGCGCACGGTGGTGGTGGTGGTTTCTCCATTGGGTTTCTTGATGGTGATCTCCTTCTCCTGAGACGTGATGACTTCGATGGACGCCATGAAGCGGTCGGCGACGATGGAAACTCCCAGAAACATATAAGCCAGGGCCACGAAGTACACGGTCGCCCGCGCCACCTTATCCCCGAAGGAGGGGTTCTGCGGTTCCCAGACAGGAAGCAGTACTCCTGGGGCGCACTGTACCGTTTCTCCGCAGGTCCCCGATTTGTTGGAGGATGTGTCGTGGTCGGAGGCACGCTCGTGTACGTTCTCCGCCGTCGCCTGATGAGCTTGGAGGAGCAGGAGCAGGAGCAGTGCCATCGTGGGGAACGTGGAACGCCTCATGATTCTGCCGCGGGGGAAAACGAACCGTCTGCTGCTTTTGAGACCTGGGGGTGCAGAGAAAAGAGAGAGAGGGTCACGCATGAGCGAACGTTAGCGGAGGAACGAGCGCCGCTGCAGACGGAGCGCCTCACCACGGAGCGATAGATGCAGTTAATGCGGCATGACCAGGCAGAGCAGGAGCGTATAAATAGCAGAACCATTCCGAGGGAAAAAAGCGCCGTTTTTATGACTAATCTTTTGGTCATAGCAATGTTTTATAGATGTCCGGTGGAAATTAAATGCGCTGGTGCATGCAGAGATTCTGGTGGGCAGCTTTTTTACCCACAGGCTTTTTTATTTACCATAGCCAGTTCCTCTTCCTCTGCTGGAGACCTCAGTGGCGTACGAGGAGGGTATATTTTCCTTACACGACCACTCTCTTATTCGCCCGTACTTTTTTTAGTCCCGTCTTTTCCGACCCAGCAGACTACTGTCTGCACTGACGATCATGCCCACTAGACCTACGAGCTTTTAAATATAATCCTGTTTAATAAAACTCTTAATTAAAAAAGTGCCGATGAAAATATCCCATCAACGTCGGTTCTTTGGTAGGTTCTCCAGACGGTTTCTCCTACTTCTCAAAGGACCGTCTGAAAGATTTCAAGCTCTCTGCTTCTCCAGTTTGCACCTCGGAGTCAAAAGGGTTCGTTTTACATTTATCATCTGGACTTTCTACGGAATCCGACTCTAATTTGGCTGAATTCTGGAAAAGGTTCCTCTTAATCTGGTTAGATGATACTCAAACCCAACACGAAAGGTTCCTTCTGACCGCTTATGGTTCTTCTCGTCGTGTTTTCTGGAAGGACTAAGCTCCTCAGAGAACCGTCTCTAGGGTTTGGTGTCAAGTCAGATTTATTTATACAGCGCCTTTTATAAGAGACGTTGTTTCAAAGCAACTTCACAGAATCAAGGACCAACAAACCAAAAACCTTTGTTGAGCAGCCAAGGGCAACGGTGGCAGGAAAAACGCACTACAGTTAACAGAAGGAACCTTGAGAGGAACCAGATTCAGCAGGTACCTCCAAAATCCTTGGATGACCTGAAGGACGACATCAGATTTACTGTAAATTTCAAACGGTTTCTGCACCAGAACCTCAACCTCTACTGTATAGGTTCTTCGGTTGGCACCTTCAATTGGAGGATTCCACTTTAAGATCCTTAAAGGTTCTCAAAGACCCACCACACTACCATATCTGGTCTCAGGAACCCCTCTTTTTCAGGAGCCCTATCTTGTAGGGTTCTACTTCTTTACTTCTAAATTCCTGTAAAGGTTCTTAAAGGGTAAACCTGAAAACCCTTCATGGTTCCAGATGAAACGTTTCTTTACACCAGAACCTCAACCTCTACTGTATGGGTTCTTCGGTTGGCACCTGAAGATCCTTAAAGGTTCTCAAAGACCCACCACACTACCAAATCTGGTCTTTTGGAACCTTTTAAGGTGCTGCTTTAGGGCCCCTCTCTTTCTGGAGCCCTGTCTTGTAGGGTCGTACTACTAAAGGATAAAACTGAAAACCCTTCATGGTTCCAGATGAAACGTTTCTTTACACCAGAACCAACAAAACGATCGTCCAGTTCTGACCATTCTTAAAAAATAAGAAGAGGAAAAAAAGGAGGGAAAATAATTAGGGTCCTAAAAAGTGTTCTTAATCTACCTACAACCTCTACTGGATGTCAGGGAATTTCTTCTCCCCAATTTCTGGTTTCATATAAAAATCCATCACTGACGCGAACCTGAAAGAAAAAAACCTTAAGGGTGCAGGATCGAACCCTTTTCTTGAAGACTCATCAAAAAAGACATTAACGATCCTCGCTGCTCGCTGTAAAATGGTTCCTCTGATCTCTCCGCTTGTCTGCCTTTTTATTCCAAAAGCTCCTCTTAGTTGGTCTCCAGAAATTCCACAGTGGGATGAGGAGCCTGTAGGGGTGCTAGAAGAACCTCTTTTTGCAGGATCGCGCGTTAATTTCACATTTTGGTGCATTTGGGGACTGATGAATATTAGGATGCGCAAAACACACACACACACACACACACACACACACACACACGCATCTGCAGGGTGCACGCAGCCCGATTTAACAGATGCGCGATCCGGGGACCGAAAAACACGCGTGTAATCAGCGCAAATGCGCCAAATAATACGCCACAAAACGCACCAGATCGGAAGATTGATGTGCATGTGTGTGTGTGTGTGTGTACAGCGTACACGCGGTCCGATCTAGAACTAGAATTAAATCAAAGATTAATTAAATATTAGAATTAAGAAGCGAATGCGCGCTTTTAATCGCGCTGGGGATGCGTGGCGTGAAATCTCACGCGTGTTTCATCCACGCGGAAGGGATTCTGCGATGTGCACGCGGTGTGTGTGGGTATAGGTATAGGTGAAGCGGTCTGGTCTGGTCGGGTCGGGTCGGGTCGGTTGAGTCTTACCTTCGGACGCGGACGGAGCTGAAGCTGAAGCCGGAGCTGAAGCTGGAGGGAACCGAAGCGCGTTGGTGCCGCACTGCTCCAGCTGGCATTCGCTCGGGCTTTTATAGCGCAGATAAAGGCGCACTGGAGACCCGCAGTATTGCGCCGCGCTGGGAGCCGCTCCTCGTTCCCTTCACACACCCGCACCGATCCGATCTGATCCAAACAGATCGCGATCAGATCCAGCGGAGATCTGCTGCGCCTGGAGAACACGAGCACTGACCGAGCCAGTTCTTCCTCATTCTTCTCCTCGCGGTGTGTGTGTGAGAGAGAGAGTGTGTGTATGTGTGTGTGTGTGTGTGTGTGTGTGAGAGAGAGAAAGTGTGTGTGTCTCTCTCTTTCACTCTCTCACCCCTCCCTTCTGCAGCCATAAGTATTTGGACACCTAACCGCGCTCTTGCTGGACCGTCCCGTTTCAAAAACGTGATGCAAATACATGAGACTCTGTAATACTCCTGTGGGAATTTGTGCCGGTTCAGTTGGAAGATGACAGTGCTTGTATGGCTGGACCAAGGCTGCCAGCATGAACTGTCATATCAACCACTGATGGGAACGCTAGCGGATCTTAACATCAGTGGTAGCTCATTGGTTAGTTACTGGACTGGTAATTAGAAGGTTGCAGGTTCAAGTCTCACCATGACTGTTGGACCCCTGAGTGAGACCCTTAACCCACACTTGCTCAAAATGTATGATTGACTATGTATTCAGTCATAATTGTAAATAATTAATGAATTGTAAGTGTGCAGTGGTAGCTTAGTGGTTAGTTAGTGGACTATTAGAAGGTTGCCAGTTCAGGCCCGACCACCAACTGTTGGGCCCCTGAGCAAGGCCCTTAACGCACACTGTATTCAGTCATAATTGTACATAATTAATTAATTATAAGTGGGCAGTGGTAGCTCAGTGGTACTGGTACTGGACTTGTAATTAGACGTTTGCAGGTTTAAGCCCCACCACCAACTGTTGGGTCCCTGAGCGAGGCCCTTAACCCTCACTTGCTCGAAATGTATGACTGTATTCAGTCATAATTGTAAGCAATTCATTCATTGTAAATTACTCAGTAGTTAGTAGGTGGATTTGTAATTAGAAGGTTGTAGGTTCAAGCCCCACCACCAACTGTTGGGCCCCTGAGTGAGGCCCTTAACCCTCACTTGCTCAAAATGTATGATTGTATTCAGTTATAATTGTAAATAATTAATTAATTGTAAGTGTGCAGTGGTAGCTCAGTGGTTAAGGTACTGGACTAGTAATTAGAAGGTTGCAGTTTCAAGCCCCAACACCAACATTTGGCACTGTTGGGCCCCTGAGCGAGGCCCTTAACCCTCACATGCTCAAAATGTATGATTGTATTCAGTCATAATTGTAAATAATTAATTAATTGTAAGTGTGCAGTGGTAGCTCAGTGGTTAGTTAGTGGACTAGTAATTAGAAGGTTGCAGGTTCAAGCCCCAACACCAACTGTCCCTACTGTTGGACCCCTGAGCGAGGCCCTTAACCCTCACGTGTTTAAATTGTATGACTGTATTCAGTCATAATTGTACGTAATTAATTAATTATAAGTGGGCAGTGGTAGCTCAGTGGTACTTGTACTGGACTTGTAATTAGAAGGTTGCAGGTTCAAGCCCCACCACCAACTGTTGGACCCCTGAGCGAGGCCCTTAACCCTCACTTGCTCAAAGTGTATTCTGTCATAACTGTCATATTCTGTTGAATGCAGTTTAATGATTAAAGGGAGGGTCTGGGGAAGTGTCCTTGGGCTGGGCATGGATCAATCAGTCGGTGTTCCGGTTCATCCCAGAGCTGCTGAGTGGGGCTGAGCTCAGGGCTCTGTGCAGGACACTGGAACAGGAAAGGTCCCACACTCCCGAGAAGAGGGCGTGTCTAAATTCTTAGATCCCTTAAAATGCTCCTATTGAGGCGCCTTAATTCTGAGTGATGATCTGACTGAATGACGAGGGAGCGTCCGACGCCTCCTCAGCGCTGAAGATCAATCCCAGCGAGAAGGTCGGTACTGCACACGTGTGTTAGTCATGACCCTCCTCGGTCAGCAGTAGAGGTGAAACACCATCAGGGAATCGGATATGACTGACTGTGCCTGTAAAACCAGACGTATTAATCTGGAGAGAGGTGGCAGCGCTTCATGAGCCGTGATCTTCCCGCCGACAATCAGATAAATGGGACGATGTGACAGGACGGCTAACGGTGCCACCGCGGAGCTTCTAATGACTCAGGTTGATAGAGACGTCCAAAAAGTTCTCGCCCCCGAGGTACATCGGGTCGGATGGTCCAAAAACACGTCAAAAAAGAACATGTGTGGAACACGTTAGGAACACGTCAGGAACACATCAGGAAGACATGAGGAACACGTGAGGAACCTGACAGGAACATGTGAGGAACACGTGAGGAACAAAACAGAAACATGTGAGGAACACATCAGGAAGACGTCAGGAACACGACAGGCACACATCAGGAACACGTTAGGAACACGTCAGAAACACGACAGGAACACATTAGGAAGATGTGAGGAACATGTGAGGAAGACGACAGGAAGATGTGAGGAAGACGACAGGAACACGTGAAGAACACATCAGAAAGATGTGAGGAACATGTTAGGAACACATCAGGAAAACGTGAGGAACATGACAGAAACATGACAGAAACATGACAGGAAGACGTGAGGAACACATCAGGAACACGTCAGGAAAACGTGAGGAACATGACAGAAACACGACAGGAACACGTCAGGAACAGGACAGGAACATGTCAGGAACACGTGAGGAAAACGTCAGGAACACGTCAGGAAGATGTGGGGAACACGTGAGGAAGACGTCAGGAACACGTCAGGAACATGACAGGAACACGACAGAAACACGTCAGGAACACGACAGGAACATGTGAGGAACACGTGAGGAACACAACAGGAGCATGTGAGAAACACATCAGGAAGACGTCAGGAAGACATCAGGAACACGTCAGGAACACGACAGGAACACGTGAGGAACATGAGAGGAACACATTAGGAAGATGTTAGGATGATGTAAGGAACATATCAGGAAGATGTGAGGAACATGTCAGGAACACGTCAGGAACGCATCAGGAACATGTGAGGAACACGAGCCCCCTCAGCGCCGCATATCCGAAGCAATTTCATCACATGTGTACACGCCCCAATCCCTTCAGACCAACAACAGGAAATGAACATCAAAGATCTGATCTACTTCCGGTTACTGATAAAACAGAACATAATACACAGCCTGGTCAAAAGTATGTGGATGCCACATCTAATCTCTGAATCCATGTGTTTCAGCCACAGCAGCTACTAACAGCTGTAATAAATCAATCATATAACACGGCAACAGTTTAGGGAAGGACCTTCCCTGTTCCAGCATGAAGAAGAGCTCCAGTGTCCTGCACAGGGTCCTGACCTCAGCTTCACTCAACAACTCTGGGATGAACCGGAACATCAACTGATCAATCAGCGCCCAGTCGTACTACTGAACGGGCACAAATTCCCACACACAGACACACTTCAGGGTGAAAAGCTTCTCAGGTCCGTCTGTTTTTGAATCGGGGCGTCCGAATACTTTTGGCTGTGCTCAGATCTACTAACGTCCCCCATGGTGACATGAAGCTTGCTTGACTGTGAACACTTGCTTGCTGTGTTCCAGCAGCTTCTGATTCGTGACCTGATTCATGACTGATTTCTGCTCCTGTTTTGGACCTTGGTGAAGAGACCACTGTTCCTTACACTTCACACTGTAATGGGTGAAGTCAGACTATTCCTGTGTGTGTGTGTGTGTGTGTGTGTGTATGGGCACTGAGAAGCCATCAGAGGTGATTAATCATGAACTGTATTGTGCCCAGTGATGCTGCGGAACCTGGACTCACTGAGACCCTGACCAGGATAAATCGGTGGTATGAAGATGAGTAAGGTAAAAGTTCCAGGATTATAAAGTAATTGCTCATAATAATACAGAAGAACGTTACCATTGGTTACCATGGTATTATGGAGGAGAATGGTTACTATCGGTTACAATTGCTTACCATGGTATGATGGAGGAGAACATTACCATCAGTTGCCATCGGTTACTATTGGTTACTATGGTACGAAGGAGGAAAACATTACTATCGGTTACCTTGGTGTAATGGACAAGATTGTTACCATCGGTTGCCATTGGTTACTATCGGTTACCATGGTATGAAGGAGGAAAATGTTACCAGTGGTTACCATGGTACGATGGAGGAGAACGTTGCCATTGGTTACCATGGTAGGATGGAAAATGTTACCATTGTTTACCAGGGTATGATGGAGGAGAATGTTACCATCGGTTACCATGGTAGGATGGAAAATGTTACCATTGGTTACCATGGTAGGATGGAGAAACACGTTACCTTTGGTTACCAGGGCATGATGGGGAAGAATGTTACCATCGGTTACCAGGGTATGATGGAGGAAAACGTTACCATTGGTTACCATGGTAGGATGGAGGACGTCATCATGGTTACCATGATATGTGGAGAAGAACATTACCTTTGGTTACCATGGCAGGATGGAGAAACACGTTACCTTTGGTTACCATGGTACAATAAAGGAGAATGTTACCATTGGTTACCATGTTATAATGGAGGTGAAACATGCAGAAGGTGGATTGGTGGCTCTGAACTAACATGAACATGAGTGTAAGAATGAAGTGTGTAATGCCCCGTGATGTAAGGGCATCCTGTTTAGTGTACACACATACACACACACACACACACACACACAGAGCCTGCCTGAAGTTTCCATGAAAGGTTTTGCAAAGAATATGATGACTCAGGCCATCATACACTCCCCCCTCTCACACACACACACACACACACACACACACACAAACACACACACACACGATGGTAAAAGCAGAAGAAGAACAGGCGAGTCCTCTGAAGGTGAAACACAAACTTCCACTTTTCACTGTTTGTGTGGTGAAGAACTTTCTCATCATCACGTTCCTCACAGAGCGAGTCTGAATCACAATAAAGATCAAACACAGGGAACATAAATATAAATATATATAAATATAAATTTAAATATAAATGTAAATATAAATATAAATATAAATATAAATATAAATATAAATAAATATAATATAAATATAATATAAATATAATATAAATATAAATAAATATATATAAATACATATAAATATAAATATAACGAGTGTGATTCATCCCACAAGTGTTGAGTTAGGTTGAGACCAGTCTCTCTAGAGCTGCTTTGTGCTCGTGGTGTAATCATGCAGAATGAGAGGAGAGAGGGGACTTCCCCAAACTGTTGCAACAATTTCAAAAGCATGAAATTTACCGTGTATTATTTTTATACACCTAATAGGAATAGATGTGGCAGAAACAGCAACATTTAATCATTATCTGGGTGTCCACATACTTTTGGATACATCTTTATATAACATGATATTTAATTATTATTTAATGAGATTTATTTATTTATGGACGGACAGTTAAACTTCGGGGATTTTTATATATATATAAATTTTAATATATAATATATATAATTTATTATTATTATTATATATATATATATATATATATATATATATATATATATATATATATATATATATATATATATATATATATATATAAATATATATATATATAAATAATAATAATATTAATAAATTGTAAATAATTCATAATAAATAAAAATAATTTCAACAATAAAAGTTTAACAATTACATCATAATTAATAATAAACATTATCAATGACATTATTAAAATAATAATAATTTAAAATAGTAATAATATACAATAGTTATAATACAAATAATAAATTAATAATTTAAAATTATAATATTATTAGTGTTTTAAAAATACTGTTTACTTAGTAAAGATAAGTAAAACTGTATGAATAAAAATATATATAATATATATAATAACAATAAATTATAAATAATACTTAATACATAAAAATAATTAAAAAAAACATTTAACTTAATAATGTAAAATAAATAATTTAACATATTGACATTAATAATTTAAAATAATATTATTAGTGTTTTAAACTTAATACTCTCTATTAATTATTTATTTACTAGTAATTCGTTTAAAATAATAAAAAAAATTATAACAATAAATTATAAATAATTTAAAAAAATAAAAATAATGAAAAAAATTTAATAGCTACATTATAATTAATAATAAATAAATAATTTAAAATAATAATAATTATGATATTAATAATTTAAAATTATAATATCATTAGTATTTTGAAAATAATACTCTTAATACTTAAGTAAAAATGAGTAAAAATGTATAAGTTAAGAAAAATAAAATATAATAATAATAATATTAATAACAATACATTTTAAATAATACTTAATAAAAATAATTTAAAAAATAGCTACATTATAATTATTATTAAACATTATTAATACAGTAACATTAATAAAATAATAACAGTTTAAAATAATAATAATAAATTTAAAACAGTATTAATAATAATTTAAAATAATAATAATAATAACTAATAATTTAACATAATAATAATTTTAAATAATAATAACAGTAATTTAAAATAATACTATTATTAGTGTTTTAAAAATAATATACTGTTTATTGAGTAAAAATGAGTAAAACAAATATATAATAATAATAATTTTAATAACAATAAATTATAAATAATACTTAATAAATAAAAAATATTTAAAAAAATAATTATTTAATAAAATCATAATTAATAAGAACACGTTTTTAAATTAATAATGATAATAATTAAATATATAATTTATTTAAAATAATTATGATATTAATCATTTAAAATTATAATATAAGTGTTTTGATAATAATAAAAACTTTTTTCACTATAATTATTTACTAATAATTTATTGTTGAATTAAGGAATGAACATCATTTGTTCTCCTCGTGTTCCTGGTGTATCTGTGTTATGATGCTCTTGTGTTCTCTTGTTTGCTTCATAAACATTGTTGTGATGTGACCCGGCGGGCCGCTGTACCTGACTGGCATCACCTGACTGGTGATCTCACACATTAGTGTCAGGTGACAGTTTTGGGCGGGGCCTGACCAGGTCATGTGGTTGTCTTGGTGCTCTGATGAGGTTCCTGACCTCCTGCTTTCAGACCTGATAAGTCAACGTGAACCTACAAGAGGGATCAAGTTCCTGGTGCCAAACACATCGTTCAGGGGTCCATCAGCACTGCGACAAGGTCACGCTGGCTTCTGCTGACCATCCGGCTGGGTGGGGGGATGCATCGGAACCCACCAGGAAAAGCTGGGACCTGTAACCGGGAACATAGAGGAGCTGATGTTCTCAGCCTGCAGCCACCATGAGCCTCAGAAGAACCGGATGAGAAGAGTCATGTGACATCAAAACAAACATCAACCAAAAGTATTGGGACACCCCTTCTAATGACACTGTTTCAGACACAGCAGTTACTAACAGGCAAGCAACAGTTTAGGGAAGGTCCTCTCCTGTTCCAGCATGAGCAAGCTCTATAGAGACATGAAGAAAAGCTCCAGTGTCCTGCACAGAGCCCTGAGCTCAGCTCCACTCAACAGCTCTGGGATGAACCGGAACTCCAACTGATCAATCAGCGCCCAGCTGTACAAATGCTGTTGACTGAACAGGCACAAATTCCCACAGACAGACACACTCCAAAGTCTTGTGAGAAGCTTCTCAGAAAAGCGGTTCTTGTTCTATCTGATAATGCTTTTGGAACGAGACGTCCGACGACCTTAAGGTCAGGTGTCCGAATACTTTTTGGCCCCAGAATCTGGATTGTTTCCCAGGAACATTGAGAACATGACATGAAGATACTCGGGATCATCACGGGTTCCTCTCAGTCTGAAACCCTGCAGAGAGCTCGGGACAACAAACACCAGGATGATGGAAGTTCAACACCACGCTCACACTGTGAGTGTTTATACAGCTGTGGAGAGCGCAGGGAGGGATGGAGATGGAGGTGGAGATAGAGATCGAGAAGAAGATAGAGGTAAAGATGAAGTTGTTAGGGATGTAGGTAAGGTAAGGGTGAAGGTAAGATAGAGACGGAGGTGGAGGTGGGGATGAAAAAGAAGATAGAGATGAAGATGGAGACAGAGTTGGGTATGAAGTGGGATGGGGATGGAGATGGTGATGTAAATGGAGATTGACATGGAGATGAGAATTGGGATGAAGGTGAAGATGTTAGGGATGTAGGTAAGGTAAGGTAAGGTAAGACAGAGATGGAGGTGGGGGTGGAGATGAAAAGAAGACAGAAATGAAGATGGAGACGCAGTTGGGTATGAAGGTGAAGACAAGGTGAAGGTGTGTGTGTGTGTTTGTGTGTGTGTGTTTGAGTGTGTGTGTGTGTGTGTTTGAGTGTGTGTGTGTGTTTGAGTGTGTGTGTGTGTTTGAGTGTGTGTGTGTGTGTGTTTGAGTGTGTGTGTGTGTGTGTTTGTGTGTGTGTGTTTGTGTGTGTGTGTTTGAGTGTGTGTGTGTGTGTTTGAGTGTGTGTGTGTGTGTGTGTGTGTTTGAGTGTGTGTGTGTGTCTCCGACCCCCCGTGGAATCATGAATTATTCTGTTATGCCGCTTATCCAGAACCTCGCAAATCCATTAACAGATTAATTGGACACGTATACCAGTTATCAGGCCGGAGTGTGAGTGTGTGTGTGTGTGTGTGTGTGTGTGTGTGCGAGTGTGTGTGTGAGTGTGTGTGTGTGTGTGATGTTCACCTCCCGCTGATTCAGAAACCCTGAGATGAAGAAACTAATCCCATCATCATCTCGAGTGCACACAGCTGTGAGCGATTCACTGTCTGATCAGTCTGATTTCATCACCGTGTGTTTGTGTGTGTGTGTGTGTGTGTGTGTGTGTGTATTAGTAAGTGTGTGTGTGTGTGTGTGTGTGTGTGTATTAGTGTGTGTGTGTGTGTGTGTATTAGTAAGTGTGTGTGTGTGTGTGTATTAGTAAGTGTGTGTGTGTGTGTGTGTGTGTATATACAGTATATACAGTATATATATATATATATTAGTGAGTGTGTGTGTGTGTATTAGTAAGTATATATATATATTGGTGAATGTGTGTATGTATTTGTGTATGTGTGTGTATTTCTGAGTGTGTGTGTTTGTGTACTTAAGAGTGTGTGTGTGTATGTATCGGTCTGGGTGTTTATGTGTGTGTGTAAGTGTGTATATATATATACGTATATACTGTATATATATATACAGTGTATCACAAAAGTAAGTACACCCCTCACATTTCTGCAAATATTTCATTATATCTTTTCATGGGACAACATTATAGACATGAAACTTGGATATAACTTAGAGTAGTCAGTGTACAGCTTGTATAGCAGTGTAGATTTATTGTCTTCTGAAAATAACTCAACACACAGCCATTAATGTCTAAATAGCTGCAACATAAGTGAGTACACCCCACAGTGAACATGTCCAAATTGTGCCCAAAGTGTCAATATTTTGTGTGACCACCATTATTATCCAGCACTGCCTTAACCCTCCTGGGCATGGAATTCACCAGAGCTGCACAGGTTGCTACTGGAATCCTCTTCCACTCCTCCATGATGACATCACAGAGCTGGTGGATGTTAGACACCTTGAACTCCTCCACCTTCCACTTGAGGATGCGCCACAGGTGCTCAATTGGGTTTAGTCCATCACCTTTACCTTCAGCTTCCTCAGCAAGGCAGTTGTCATCTTTTTCGAAGGGAGGGGATCATGCTCTGTTTCAGAATGTCACAGTACATGTTGGAATTCATGTTTCCCTCAATGAACTGCAGTTCCCCAGTGCCAGCAACACTCATGCAGCCCAAGACCATGATGCTACCACCACCATGCTTGACTGTAGGCAAGATACAGTTGTCTTGGTACTTCTCACCAGGGCGCCGCCACACATGCTGGACACCATCTGAGCCAAACAAGTTTATCTTGGTCTTGTCAGACCACAGGGCATTCCAGTAATCCATGTTCTTGGACTGCTTGTCTTCAGCAAACTGTTTGCGGGCTTTCTTGTGCGTCAGCTTCCTTCTGGGATGACGACCATGCAGACCGAGTTGATGCAGTGTGCGGCGTATGGTCTGAGCACTGACAGGCTAACCTCCCACGTCTTCAACCTCTGCAGCAATGCTGACAGCACTCATGTGTCTATTTTTTAAAGCCAACCTCTGGATATGACGCCGAACACGTGGACTCGACTTCTTTGGTTGACCCTGGCGAAGCCTGTTCCGAGTGGAACCTGTCCTGGAAAACCGCTGTATGACCTTGGCCACCATGCTGTAGCTCAGTTTCAGGGTGTTAGCAATCTTCTTATAGCCCAGGCCATCTTTGTGGAGAGCAACAATTCTATTTCTCACATCCTCAGAGAGTTCTTTGCCATGAGGTGCCATGTTGAATATCCAGTGGCCAGTATGAGAGAATTGTACCCAAAACACCAAACTTAACAGCCCTGCTCCCCATTTACACCTGGGACCTTGACACATGACACCAGGGAGGGACAACGACACATTTGGGCACAATTTGGACATGTTCACTGTGGGGTGTACTCACTTATGTTGCAGCTATTTAGACATTAATGGCTGTGTGTTGAGTTATTTTCAGAAGACAGTAAATCTACACTGCTATACAAGTTGTACACTGACTACTCTAAGTTATATCCAAGTTTCATGTCTATAGTGTTGTCCCATGAAAAGATATAATGAAATATTTGCAGAAATGTGAGGGGTGTACTCACTTTTGTGATACACTGTATATACAGTGTATCACAAAAGTGAGTACACCCCTCACATTTCTGCAGATATTTAAGTATATCTTTTCATGGGACAACACTGACAAAATGACACTTTGACACAATGAAAAGTAGTCTGTGTGCAGCTTATATAACAGTGTAAATTTATTCTTCCCTCAAAATAACTCAATATACAGCCGTTAATGTCTAAACCACCGGCAACAAAAGTGAGTACACCCCTTAGTGAAAGTTCTTGAAGTGTCAATATTTTGTGTGGCCATCATTATTTCCCAGAACTGCCTTAACTCTCCTGGGCATGGAGTTTACCAGAGCTTCACAGGTTGCCACTGGAATGCTTTTCCACTCCTCCATGACGACATCACGGAGCTGGCGGATATTCGAGACTTTGCGCTCCTCCACCTTCCGCTTGAGGATGCCCCAAAGATGTTCTATTGGGTTTAGGTCTGGAGACATGCTTGGCCAGTCCATCACCTTTACCCTCAGCCTCTTCAATAAAGCAGTGGTCGTCTT
>NC_086000.1:37881393-37928893 GCF_030014385.1 Trichomycterus rosablanca | reverse complement strand
AAACTGTTGGGATGAATTGGAACTTTGATTGAAAGCCGAGGGACAGATACTAACAGACACTGACAGTCAATGACAGACACTGACATAAATTGACAGACACTGACAAAGACAGATACTAACAGACACTGACATATACTAACAATGACAGACACTGACAGATACTAACAGACACAGACACTGATATATACTAACAGACAATGACAGACACTGACACCGACAACGACACTGACACAGACACTGACATATACTAACAGACAATGACAGACACTGACACCGACAATGACACTGACACAGACACTGGCACAGCCGCTCAGTGGGTAGTGCGGGTACCACACAGTTCCAGGGTCCTGAAGCCCCGGTTGCCTCCTGGTCTAAGGTTTCCTTCCCACCTCCCAAAAAACATGCAGCAGGTGGATTGGCGGCTCTAAACTGCTTCTTGTTGTGGGTAAACGGGTGCGCGTATGATTTCCTACTATAGACTGGCAACTAATCCAGAGCGTTGTGGTCATGTACGGTGTTTACCATGAAACAATCACACATACACACACACACACACACACACACACACACAGTGTTTTATATGATAATTGCAGGACTAATTATCACCATAACAACCACGTTTTTCCCTCCAATTAGCACATCAGCATTATTAGGGCTTTAATTATCACTGCAGTAATAAACACACAGCAGCACTCACACAGCACAGCAGGTCCAGAGTTCCCAGAATTCCCAGAGTTCCCAGAGTTCCCAAATGTAATAGAACCTTTACAGAGTCGGAATCTCTCACACATCAAGCTGATTATTCAAAGAGAAAAACAACCCCACAGCATTATGCCTCTTCCACCACACTTCACAGCTGGAACAGTGCAGTCAGAGAGGTAACATCTTCCTGACATTTACTGCTCCAGAGTCCAGCGGTGGCATGCCTTACACCACTCCATTTGATGCTCAGCATGAATAGACGAAGTGCTTTTGTGTCCCGCCCTCCAGAAATTGTTTCACACTCATGTTACCAAAAATCTCAGTGTGTGGCTGTTATTATTATTATTATTATTTAATATTGTTATTGTTATTGTTATTATTATTATTAATTATTATTATTATTATTATTATTATTAATTATTATTAATCAATTATTATTATTATTATTATTATTAATAATGTTTTTATTATTATTACTATTATTAATAATGTTTTTATTATTATTATTATTATTAATAATGTTTATATTATTATTATTATTATTATTATTAATATTATTTTTATTATTAATAATTATAATTACTATTTTTCTTATTTTTTTTTTATTATTCTTATTATAATTATTATTGTTATTATTATTATTATTATTATTATATGTATTATTATTATTACCATTTATTTTTTTATTATTATTATTGTAATTATTCTTATTATTATGATTATTATTATTATTATTATGTTTTTATTTTTAGTATTATTATTGTTATTATAATTATTTTATTATTATTATTATATGTATTATTGTTCTTCTTCTTATTATAATTATTTTTGTTATTATTAATATTAATATTTATTTTATTATTATTATTATTACTGTAATTATTCTTCTTTTTATTATATAATTATTATTATTATTATTACTATTATTACTATTATTATAAATATTATTATTATTATTATTATTATCATTATTATTATTTTTATTATTATTATTATTATTATTACTATTATTATAAATATAATTATTATTATTATTGTTATTATTGCAATTATTATAATTATTATTATGATTATATTATGATTATTGTAATTATTATATTATTATTATTATTATATGTATTATTATTGTCTTATATTATTATTAATATTATTATTAATATTATTATTGTTTTTAGTAATAATATTAATATGTATTTTATTATTATTATTATTATTATTATTTATACTCATGGTTGACCTTGTCTGTCTATTTGAGAAGAAACCTTTTTCAGAGCCAAACAGCCTGGTGGATGAGGGCAGGACTCTGATCCACAGGATTATCTGAAGCACTCGTTTATCATTTTTAAAATTGAACGTTATGAAGATAATGTCGTTATTTTAGATAAAAGACTTTAATCATGAGAGTTTAAACCTGTACAGAAGATTTAACTGAAGCTACAGAAGGACGAGGACGAGGAGGACGAGGAGAAGAAGGACGAGGAGGACGAGGACGAGGAGGAGGAGGACGAGGAGGAGGAGGACGAGGAGAAGAAGGACGAGGAGGAGGAGGACGAGGAAAAGAATGAAGAGGAGGACGAGAAGGTTTCAGACTCTCAGATCAGACGAGTGAAACTTTTCCACTTTCTCACCGTTTCACTGCAGCTGATGGAATTTCTGCTGCTCACAAAGTGCTGAGTACAACACAGAGCTCATCACGGGGTGGAAAGTTCACATGAACGCTGGAGTAAACACACACACACACACACACACACTCACTCACAAACACACACGACTGCATGGAAAGAAGATGACGGGATTTCACCCAGGATGAAGAGGCGGGTCGTGTATCAGTCCACCAGATCTACCAGGTAAGCATAGATAACACACACACACACACACACACACAAACACACACACACACACAGCCACACACACACACACACACACAGCCACACACACACACACACACAGCCACACACACACACACACACACACACACAGCCACACACACACACACAGCCACACACACACACACACACAGACACACACACACACACTCACCAGTCTGGTTGGTTTTCCCAGGATTTTTTAATGTTTCTTCTGTAAACATCAAGTATCTCAGCAACAAGCAGTAAAACCCAAACATACATGACATGTCCAGATATGTGCTTCTAAATGTGTGATAACAGTTTGGGGAAGGCCCTATCCTGTTCCTGCAGGACTCCAGTGCAGGACTCCAGTGCATAAAGCACAAACTCCATACAAACTCCATCATGTAATAGACATGATCTGACTATTACAATGTACTGTCATTTCCTTTAGGATCAATAAAGTATCTGTCTGTCTGTCTGTCTGTCTGTCTGTCTGTCTGTCTGTCTGTCTGTCTGTCTGCCTATTTGTTGGTCTATCTGTGTCTGTCAGTCTGGCTATCTAAACGTCTGTCTCTTTATCTGTCTGTCTGTCTGCCTGTCTGAGTCTGTCTGTCTCTTTATCTATCTGTCTGTCTGTCCATCTGGTCTGTATGGCTATGTAAATCAGTCTGTCAGTCTGTCTGTCTGTCTGTCTGTCTTTCTATCTGTCTGTCTGTCTATCTGTCTGTTTGTCTCTCTGTTTGTCTGGCTATCTAAATGTCTGTCTATCTGCCTATCAATTTGTCTGTATGTCTGTCTCTTTATCTGTCTGTCTGAGTCTGTCTGTCTCTCTATCTATCTGTCTGTCTGTCCATCTGTCTGTTGGTCTGTCTGGCTATCTAAATGTCTGTCTCTCTGCCTATTGATCTGTCTGTCTGTCTGTCTGTCTGTCTGTTGGTCTGTCTGGCTATCTAAATGTCTGTCTGCCTATTGATCTGTTTGTCTGTCTGTCTGTCTGTCTGTCTGTCTATCTGTGTGTGTCTGTTTTTCTATATTTCTCTTTATCTGTGTGCCTGTCTGTCTGTAGATCTATCTGTCTGTCCATTTGTTTGTCTTTCTGTCTGTCTGTCTGTCTGTCTGTCTGTCTTACTATCTATCTGTCTGTTTGTCTATCTGTCTATTTATTTGTCTATCTAAAGAAACCCACCCCTGGACCTCGACCCCTTGGACATATTAAAACGGTCTGTAAATCAGGCCGTCTCATCCTCTAACCGAATGAGCATAAGTTCCCACAGACACACTCCAAAATCCTGTAAAAAGCCCTCCCGGAGAACGAGATGAAATTACATGTCCAGATAGCTCAGGTTTCCACATACTTTTGGCGTGAGAGTGTATTTATGTAAGTGTAATTACTCATGACTACACTCACACCCACACATTAGATCAGTCATGCCAGCTATACGCTGTACCACGTGCCCTCTGTTCCTGTCCTCATGCCAACGTGGCACCAGCGATAAGCTTCATCAGGGTCGTTACATGAAATTCTCAGGGCGCGATGTTCTCACTGTCAGTCCTGGTTGCTGCAGCGTCCATACGAAGCACTTCAGTCGTCTTTATGTCATGAAGAACGATTCTGACTACGTTAGGGTCGTTACGCCGTCACACTTCATAGGAAATAACGGCACAGCAGCACAGAAGCGGTTTCATCACTTATCATGTGAATGCGCAGGTGCTGAAGGGAATACGGTATTCCAACATCGAGCATCTCCACCATTAAGAAGCGTCAGGAAACAATAAAGAAGTAAAACTAAAGTGCAGCTTTTATTGTATTTCAGTGTTTTTATATAATATACACCGATCAGCCATAACATTAAAACCACCTCCTTGTTTCTACACTCACTGTCCATTTTATCAGCTCCACTTACCATATAGAAGCACTTTGTAGTTCTACAATTACTGACTGTAGTCAATCTGTTTCTCTACATACTTTGTTAGCTCTTACATGCTGTTCTTCAATCCTGTCCTCCACAGGACCCCCACAGAGCAGGTATTATTTAGGTGGTGGATGATTCTCAGCACTGCAGTGACACTGACTTGGTGGTGGTGTGTTAGTGTGTGTTGTGCTGGTATGAGTGGATCAGACACAGCAGCGCTGCTGGAGGTTTTAAATACCGTGTCCACTCACTGTCCACTCTATTAGACACACTGTTTGAGTCGGTCATCTTCTAGACCTTCATCAGTGGGCACAGGACGCTGCCCACGGGGCGCTGTCGGCTGGATATTTTTGGTTGGTGGACTATTCTCAGTCCAGCAGTGACAGTAAGGTGTTTAAAAACTCCAGCAGGGCTGCTGTGTCTGATCCACTCATACCAGCACAACACACACTAACACACCACCACCATGTCAGTGTCACTGCAGTGCTGAGAATCATCCACCACCTAAATAATACCTGCTCTGTGGGGGTCCTGTGGGGGTCCTGACCATTGGAGAGGTATGTAGAGAAGCAGACTACAGTCAGTAATTGTAGAACTACAAAGTGCTTCTATATGGTAAGTGGAGCTGATAAAATGGAGAGTGAGTGTAGAAACAAGGAGGTGGTTTTAATGTTATGACTGATCAGTGTATAGTGTATTGTTAGCACAGCTAAAGGTATTGCTACAGGTAAGGTATAAAAGGCATTGTCAGGTACTGCTAGCATTGTGGTTGTGTTTTTTGAAGAGTTGTTAGCATAATTGTATAAAATCTAAGGTAAGGTATGCTTAATGCAGCATTAGCTATTGTTAGCATTGTGCTGTAACATTATTCATGAATGTTTTTGACATTAGCTCATTGTAATGTCGTTAGCATTGTGGTGTGTATTGCCAGCACAGCTTTAGGTATTGCTACTACTTTATAATGTAAGGTATGCTTAGCACAGCGTTAGCTATTGTTAGCATTGTGTTATGTATTACAACACAGCTTAAAGTATTGCTACTATTGTGTATAGTATCATTAGCATTCTGTTGTGCATTGCTAGCACAGCATTAAGTCTTGCTACTGTAGCATAAAGTATGCTTAGCACAGCATTAGCTATTGTTAGCACTGTGTTACGTATTGTTAGCGCAGCATTAGGTCTTGCTACTATAGTGTTAGGTATTGTTAGCAACATGTGTACTGTTAGCACAGTTTGTTCTGTACTGGAGTTCTGTACTGGTGTTCTGTTCTGGTGTTGGTTCTGTACTGGTGTTCTGTACTGGGGTTCTGCACTGGTGTTCTGTACTGGGGTTCTGTACTGGTGTTGGTTCTGTACCGGAGTTCTGTACTGGGGTTCTGTACTGGTGTTGGTTCTGTACTGGAGTTCTGTACTGGTGTTCTTTACTGGTGTTCTGTACTGGGGTTCTGTACTATGTTGGTTCTGTACAGGTGTTTTGTACTGGGGTTCTGTACTGGTGTTCTGTGCTGGGGTTCTGTACTGTGTTGGTTCTGTACAGGTGTTCTGTACTGGAGTTCTGTACTGGTGTTCTGTACTGGTGTTGGTTTTGTACTGGTGTTCTGTACTGGTGTTGGTTCTGTACTGGTGTATCAGGTGTGTCAGCTGTACCTGTTCAGGTGTAAAAGTTCTGGACTTTGTACCTGGTCAGTCCCAGTGAAGGTGGTGAGTCCTGTACCTGCTCCAATGAAGGAAGCCCGGCTAACGTACCGCTGTAACAAAGGTGTTTCTGTTACACCTGAGAGTCAGTGCAGGAGGCGTGGTCTATGTACTTGTAAGTCTTTGGAAAGGAGGCGTGGCCTGTGTACCTGTCATTCCCAGTAAAAAAGTAGGCATGGCCTCTGTACCTGTCAGTCTTATAGGAGGCGTGGTCTATGTACCTGTAAGTCCTAGTAAAGTAGGTGTGGCCTGTGTATCTATTAGTTCCAGTGAAAGAGGTGTCATCTGTGTACCTGTCAGTCTTATAGAAAGAGTCGTGGCCTGTGTACCTATCAGTTCCATAGTAGGAGGCGTGTCCTGTGTACCTGTCAGTCTTAATAAAGTAGGTGTGGCCCATGAAATCTTATAAAAGGAGGTGTCTCCTGTGTACCTGTCATTCCCATTAAAGTAGGTGTGACCTGCATACCTATTAGCCCCATAAAAGGAGGCGTGGTCTATGTATCTGTAATTCCCAGTAAAGTAGGCGTGTCCTGTGTACCTGTCAGTCTTTGGAAAGTAGGCGTGTCCAGTGTACCTGTCACTCCCATTAAAGGGGCGTGTCCTGCGTACCTGTCACTCCCATTAAAGTAGGCATGTCCTGTGTACCTGTCAGTGGGCGTGGCCTATTTTCCACACATCTAAACCCGTCTGTAATTTTCTGTCTGAATCCACTCTGTCTGAGCATCCTCTTTCAGACGTCTCGTTTCCTCTCCATCTGCCAGCGCTGCATTCTGGGTAATAACGGGCTCTGACTGCTTATTATGGGCTCTCGACATTGCGGCGAGTCTCCGGCGCCCACCCACCCGCGCCCGCCCGCGCTCGACAGGCACTAAAAAGGTGGCGAGATTTTGGCGTCTGAAGGTTAAGAGCTCTGTGAGGACGTGAGCGCTCTGAAGGTCGTTATTTGGAGAGCGCTGTAGCAAAGCGGCGACCTTTAAAGAACGAACCGCGAACCCTCAGCATTCTGACACTCTCATTCATGCAGAAAAAGGGGCGTCGCCTTCGCCTCCTTCAGCACTTTAGGGGGGCGTGAATTTACTATGGGTAATAATGAGACGGTCAGTATTATTAGGGTGTGTGAGGGTTCAATCCTGTCACAATCTGTCAGAAAGACGGCACAGTGGGTAGCACTGTCACCTCACAGTAAGAAGGGTCTGGGTTCGATTCCCCAGGGTCCTTTCTCGGTGGACTCCACCGAACTACAGCGAGAGACGTTTTCTCTAAGTAAAGGAAAGGTGGATGTCCAGCTTTAGAATCAGATTATTAGGGCAGTTATAGCTTGGTGGTTAAGGTACTGAATTAGCAATCAAAAGGTTGCTGGTTCAAGCCCCACCACTGCCAGGTTGCCTCTGTTGGGCCCTTGAGCAAGGCCCTTAACTCTCAATTGCTTAGACTGTACTTGTCAGTCCCAGTAAAGAAGGTGTGGCCTGGGTATCTGTCAGTCTTATAGAAGGAGGAGTGGCCTGGTGGATTCTGATGGATGCTGGTGGATGAAGATGGGTGCTGGTGGATGCTGGTGGATGAAGATGGGTGCTGGTGGATGCTGATGGATGAAGATGGGTGCTGGTGGATGCCGGTGGATGCTGGTGGATGAAGATGGGTGCTGGTGGATGCCGGTGAATGCTGGTGGATGCTGGTGGATGAAGATGGATGCTGGTGGATGCTGGTGGATGAAGATGGGTGCTGGTGGATGCTGGTGGATGCCAGTGGATGCTGATGGATGCTGGTGGATGCTGGTGTATGAAGATGGGTGCTGGTGGATGCTGGTGGATGTGAGGTGGTGTGAAGGTGCTTCATGTTATCTAAAGTCTGATTTTACTGTTGGATGGATGGATGATGGATGGATGCGTCTGTCTGATGGACTTATAGATGGTTGGCTTTATGGACGTATATATAGATAGATAGATGGATATGGTTAATGAATTGATAGTCGAAGGATGAATGGATGGATGGTTAGATGGATGGATGGATGGGTGCATGTGGTTGGATGATGGATGGATAGATCTGGTTGATGGACTGATAGGTGGTTGGCTAGATGTATGGATTTATAGACATATATAGTTGGATGGATGGATGGATGGATAGATGGATTGATGTGGTTGGTGGATGGATGGTTGGTTGGTTGGTTTGGATGGATGGATGGACGAACGGATGGATTGCTGTGGTTGGTGGATGGATGGTTGGTTGGGTAGATGGATGGATTGATGTGGTTGGTGGATGGATAGTTGGTTGGATGGATGATTAGGTAAATGGGTATTAAGGTAGGTGGGTGGATGTATAGACGTATGGATAAATGTATGAAAGGATGTGCTTGATGGATGGATGAATTAATAGGTGGTTGGATGATGGACGATGGATGGTTGGGTAGATATGTAGATTTATGGATGGATGATTAGGTAGGTGTGTATTAAAGTAGGTGGATGGTTGAATGGATTGAGGGAAGGAAGTGGTTAATGGATGGATGAATGATGGATGAACTCTGGTTGATGAACTGATGGATGGTTGGGTAGATGTGTAGATTTATGGATGGATGGATGGATAAATCGTTAGTTGATTGGTCAACGGAGGGATCTGGTTGATAGGTTTCTTGGATGGATGGATAATTGGATGGATGGATGATTAGGTAGGTGGGTATTAAAATTGGTGGATGGTTGAATGAAATGATGGAGAGACGTATGGATGGATGGATGAAAGGATGTGGTTGATGGTCTGCTAGATGGATGAATGATGGATGGATCTGGTTGATAGACTGATCTGTTGGGATGATGTTGGATGATTAGATGGGTTGATATTAAGGTAGGTGGATGGTTGAATGGATGGATGGACGGATGATTAGGTAGGTGGATGGCTGAATGGATTGATGGATAGACGTATGGATGGATAGATGGATGGATGTTGCTGATGGATGGATGGTTGGAGACTGTCCCGTCACTCTGTAGATGAATCTGAGCTTTATTGCGTAGCTTCTGCGTGATGAACGAAGAACCTCCTCGTTGAGAATCCGATTGTGCAGATCAGCTGGTTTTGAGCCTGGTGGTGGATGAGGAGCCTCCTGACGTCCGTGTGATTAAAACCTGCTGAGGTGGATCAATAGCGCCTCCTCTTTTCAGCGTGTTTTAGCTCATCGTCTTCATCCGTCGCTCGATGGTATCGACTCGTTTCCTTCTGAGACTGGATAAACCCTGAGAACCTGCGGCCGCCTTCAATCCTGATGAATAATTTAGTCTCATAAAAACGCCATCATTTTCTTCGGACGCTCCGTCGCCGTCGACCCGCCCTGCCCCTCCAGACCGCCCCGCCCTGCCCCGCTGGCCGTGGGAAGCTTCTTTTGAACTGGAGTACTGCGCTAACCTTCTCCGTGTTCCTGTGTTGCTTGTGCTGACACCTCGTCCAGATGGTAAGCAGGTGAGTTCCCATGCAGCCCTTTCCTGCCTTAACATACGTTCAGACCAGCAGCAATTTTTCACCTCTTGTCAACCTGTGTTCACACTGGCAGCGCCATCGTCGCTTGTGGGTGTTTGGTTGCCATGGTTACACTGAAGCCAAGAAAAACCACTAAAACCTCCAGAACCTGCAAAACCTTCAGAACCTCTATCACCTCCAAAACTTTAAAACCTCCAAAACATTCAAAACCATAAAACCTTCAAAACCTCCAGAACCTCCAGAACCTCTAAAACCTCCAGAACCTCTAAAACCTCCAAAACCTCCAAAACCTCCAAAACCTCCAAAACCTCTAAAACCTCCAAAACCTTAAGGTCTCCAAAACTTCAGAACCTCCAAAACCTCCAGAACCTGCAAAACCACTAAAATCTCCAGAATTTCCAAAACCTCCAGAACCTCTAAAACCTTTAAAACCTCCAAAAGTTTCAGAACCTTTAAAACATCCAAAACCTTCAACACCTTCAGAACTTCCAAAACCTCCAGAACATCCAAAACCTCCAAAACCTCCAGAATCTCTCAAACTTTAAAACCTCCAAAACCTCCAAACCCTCAAAAACTTTAAAACCTCCAGAACCTCCAAAACCTTAAAACCTCCAGAACCTCTAAAACCTCCAAAACCTTGGAATTTCCAAAACTTTAAAACCTCCAAATCCTCAGAATCTCCAGAACTTCCAAAACCTCCAAACCTTTAAAACCCCCAGAACCTTAAAACCTCCAGATCCACTAAAACCTCCAAAACCTTCAAAACCTCCAAAACCACTTAAACCTCCAGAACCTTCAAAACCTCCAGAACCTTCAAAACCTCCAGAACCTTCAAAACCTCCAGAACCTTCAAAACCTTCAAAACCTCCAAAACCTTCAAAACCTCCAAAATCACTTAAACCTCCAGAACCTTCAAAACCTCCAGAACCTTTAAAACCTCCAGAACCTTCAAAACCTTCAGAACCTCCAAACAACTAAAACCTCCAAAACCTTCAATGCTCGTCTATAAATCTCATCCTTGTGTAGTCCATCACTGACTGTACTACACTGTCTTTATGATTGTGACAGTGAGCTTCTCCTCCATCTCTAGTAGGAGCGATTGATGGATTTTATTGAAGCGTTTCTCGTCCCTCTTGAGTTGCAGCATCTGGTATAAAATATAATATAAATAAAAACAGAAACAGTCGGGGACCACACTAAACATTCAGAACGTTTATCTCCTCCTGGTTCACATCTGCTTTTTGGAATTCTTCAGCGCTGCACCTTCGGGGTTCTCGTCACTCTCCGTTACCAAAAGCAGCTGAAGACTCGTCTATTTCACGCTACTCTTCCTGAAAGCTACTTTTAAACCGATTAAGAATATAATCGGAGTATATACCCTCCTCCGGGTCTCCAGCAGAGGAAGAGGAACCGGCTACGACTAAACTGGGAGAAAAAGGGAGGAAAAGCAGCTCGAATTGGTCACTTTGTCTTAGCACATCTGCCAATGGATGGAGTTGAATGCTGTGATCCCATCCACAATCCTCCAGATCAGTCTAGAACCTCCAGAACCTCCAGATCGGTCTAGATTCTCCAGATCAGTCAAGAACCTCTAGATCAGTCTAGAACCTCCGAACCCTTCAGATCAGTCTAGAACCTCCAGACCCTCCAGATCAGTCTATAAGCTACAGAACCTCCAGATCAGTCTAGATTCTCCAGATCAGTCAAGAACCTCCAGACCCTCCAGATCAGCCTAGAAGCTCCAGACCAGTCTAGAAGCTCCAGAACCGCCAAACCAGTTTAGATTCTCCAGATCAGCCTAGAACCTCCAGATCAGTCTAGAACCTCCAGAATCTTTTATTATCATCTTCTGCTTTTAGAACCTCCAAAACCTCAAAACCTCCAGAATCTTCAGAACCTCCAAAACCTTTAATACCTCCAGAACCTCCAGAAGCTCAGAACTGAAGAAGCTAAACACACACGGTGGTCACGTTGGCGCTGATGAACTGAAGGTGAAACGTCTCACACCTGAGATCATTTTTGTATTTTATTATTTTGCTCTCAGACACGCCGTGATCTTCAGTCAGTGATTGAATATCCTGTAAGAGGAATAAAATCCTCTAACTGCAGTGACGTGTGAATGGTTTGTTGTTTTGTTGTTTTTTTGTCTCCTCGCTGGTTTGTTCTGACGTTCCAGACGTGCTGGAGCTCTTTTCTTCTCAGAAGGAACCTGTGATTAGAGCTGAGAGCAGAGAAACGTCGACGTGACTCCACGTGAATCATTTCTGCTGCAGCTCGATCTGCTGCACAAAGCGGCTTCATTTTTATTATTGTTTTAATTCAATGGCGTCCAAATTATTTTGATTTTGATGAGTTTATTTCGGAGATGCTGGAGAGTTTCATCATGGGTGCAAATCAGTATACACCAAAAATATGTGGACACCTGAGCATCAGCCTGTTGGGCGTCTCGTTCTGGAACCATCAGACTTTTCTGACGAGGCTTTCTGAGTTCTGATTCATCCCAGTGTTCACGGACCTTGCTTTGTGCGCCGGCCTTCCCTAAACTGTTTTATTTGTCCATAAATAGTTGTATTCTTTCCATTTTATAATCCACTATGTACAATATACACATTTGTACTGTGTCTGTGGGAATTTGTGCCCATTCAGTCAAAAATGACAGCATTTGTATTGTATGGCTGGGTGCTGATTGATTGCTCGATGTTCCGGTTCATCCCAGAGCTGTTCAGTGGGGCTGGAACAGGGAAGGTCCTTCCCTAAACTGTTGCTGCAAACCTAGAAGCAGATCATCGATTTATTCCACCTGTTAGTGGCTGCTGTGTCTGAAACACGTGAATTCAGTCGTTAGAAGGGGCGTCCACATACTTTTGTCCACACAGCGTACCTCGTTTCATAAACGCTTTCACACTGGACGACAGTCTGGTGCTGATTCATTACCCAGAAAGCCTTGGGCTCGTGGCGTCCTTCCTCCCAGACTCAGCAGCTGTAATTCAGTGTGTGTGTGTGTGTGTGTGTGTGTGAGAGTGTGTGTGTGTGTGTGTGTGTGTGTGTGTGTGTGAGAGTGTGTGTGTGTGTGTGTGTGTGTGTGTGAGAGTGTGTGTGTGTGTGTGTGAAAGTGAGTGTGTGTGTGTGTGTGAGAGTGTGTGTGTGTGTGTGTGTGTGTGTGTGTGCTTTATCCATCGCCCAACTGTGATAATCACACCACATGCCAACTGAAGACGAGCCAGCGCACTCACGTCCCTGCACGGCCGACAGATCTTCGTTCAGTACATCTGCAAAAGCTGGTGCGTGGAGGGACAAGAGGGACAAGAAGGACAAGAGGGACTAGAGGGACACGTGAGACTGGAGGCTCAAAAGGGACTGGAGGAACTGGAGGGCCAGGAGAGACATGAGGCTCAGGAGGGACAAGAAGGGCAGGAGACAAAAGGGACAGGATGGACAGGAGGGACTGGAGAGACAGAAAGGACAGAAGGGACCAAATGAACAGAGGGGACTGAAGAAACTGGAGGGACAGGAAAGACAGGAGGGTCAGAAGAGACAAGAAGGACAGTATGGACTGGAGGGACAGGAGGGTCAGAAAGTACAGAAAGGTCAGGGGGGACTGGAGGGACAAGAAGGACAGAAGGGACTGGGGTCAAGAGGCACTGAAGGGTCAGGAGGGACAGGTAGGTCAGAAGAAACTGAAAGAAACTGTAAGGACAGGAGGGACAAGAGAGACAGGTGGGACTGAGAGGTCAGGAGGGACAAGAAGGACAGGAGGGACAGGATAAATTGGAGGGGGTGAAGGGTCAGGTGGAACTGGAGGGACAAAAATGCCAAGAGAGACAGGAGAAACTGAGAGGACAAAAATGACAAGAGGGACTGGAGTGTCAGAAGGACAAGAGGGACAAGAAAGACAGAAGCGACAGGAGTGTCAGAAGGACAAGAGGGACAAGAAAGACAGAAGCGACAGGAGGGTCAGAAAGGGACAAGAGACAGGAGGGCCAGAAGGAACAAGAGGGACAAGAAAGACAGGAGGGTCACAGGGGACAGGAGGGTCAAGAGGCTCAGGAGGAACTGGAGGGACAAGATGGACATAAGGGACAGGAAGGACAGGGAGACATGAGGGTCAGGAGAGACTGAAGGGACAGGAGGGTGATGAGGGACAAGAAGGGACAGGAGTGACAGGAGCATCAGGAGGGACAGGAAAAACTGAAGATTCAAGGAGGTCAGGAGGGACAAGAGGGACTGAAGGAACGGGAGAGCAATTAGATGTTGATCTGATGGAGGTTCCTGGAAGTTCATGTGTTGAATGCAGCAGATCTGATCAGCATAAAGACCTGAGGAACTTTGATCAGGACCAGATTGTTATGTCTCCCAAACAGCAGGAGGACATGAAGGCTGTGGTGTCTGGTACGGACAAACAGAAGATCTATACCATGCATGAAGCGCCACGCCCAGCCAGGTCCTCCCTCGTCCGACCTCCCGCCCCCCTCAGACGCCGCCACGTTTAGCACAGCTGGGATTCGAACACTCTTAGCGGAGGTGCGTTAGCGCGTTATTGACCAACACGATCGGGGTCGTTAGTGCCGAGGGGAGAAACCATCATGGATTTATCGGCAGGCGTGTCGGCTTTGGCACTCGTTAGCGTGAAATACCAATAACAGAGGTGAGAGGAACGCGCCCCAAGGGCCAGACGGTGGGGGGCGAGGACGACCCCTGATTGACACGGTTTACCCCCCGGCTACAAATCCATCAACCGGCATGTCAGGACGGGATCAATGCTGCAACCCAGTGACAGACCCTGGTACTGACACAGCCCATACCATGACAGACCCTGGTACTGACACACCCCCATACCATGACAGACCCTGGTACTGACACGCCCCATACCATGACAGACCCTGGTACTGACACCCCCCATACCATGATACACCCTGGTACTGACACACCCCCATACCATGACAGACCCTGGTACTGACACACCCCCATACCATGACAGACCCAGTTGCTGATCATTAAACAGAACAAAGCGTACTACAGGAGGCGTGTTCTTGCCCGCTAATACGGTCGATAAAGCGCTGAACTCCGTGGTTCAAATCTCACTTGGTTTCTTACGTTTTGAGTTTATTAGTCTCAGGGATGCAGATGAACCGTTGCTCCAGATGAAGCGGGTAACTCTTAATTAGCACGACGCTAAGCGTAGATCAAAGAACTGCTGCCCGTGTGGGCGCGGCAGTTTACGATTTGGAGTTCGGCTCTGCCAGTGTCTGAAGCGTTTGTAGCGCAATGAAGACAAAGCTGCGCTGACTCGAGCATAATCCGCGCATTCTGTAACTGCGTCCATATCGTTTTGTTAGCGGAACCTCGTCTGTCATTCTTAAAATCCTCGCGGGTGAAGGCGACTGACCTCGGTGACGACTGGCTGAGCATCTGTGGTGGACGTAATGTACGCTGGTGTACAATTTTATTTCAGTTCTTTCAATAATGTCGTGGACTGTAGAGGGTGAAATCTGTACATCTATTGCAAATGTGCAGGGAATAAGTGTTGGATTGCAGTGGCTCGACTGGAAGGCGCCTTGGTGGAGTAGTGGTTCAAATCTCAGCTCTGCTACTGGTAGGCTGGGCGCCCCCTAGTGGGCACAACTGGCAGCACCTGCACTAGTCACTAGTCTGCTGTGTGGGAAAATACGGGACTAAAAAATGGGGGCGGGTCTTTGAGGCCGTGTAAGGACCCTGGTTAAAAGGTCAGTGTGTGACTTTCCGTGTGTGAGACCAACCTCATGTGGTCGGTGGAGCGTGGGCGCGTCGGAGGGAGGGCGTGTCAGGAGAATATACTTTCCTCGTACGCCATCAGGGTCTCCAGCAGAGGAAAAGGAACTGGCTATGACTAAACAAGGAGAACAAGGAAAAGAACTGGTGCTTTTGACAGGTAAGCGCACAAGCAAAATTCCCTGATCATGTTTCTCCACAGATGACAGCGAGACGGCAGATTTTCGTACCTGTGTGCCCGTATCGCTTGGCGCGAGCTGGCGCTCCAGATGGCGGGTGAGTAACCGAACCCAAAACCTTCAGACGCATTTCAGCAGGAATTTCTTCACCGTCAATCATCTGAAGCGCTCGGGTGGCACTCAGTGGAGACGAGAGAACGTCTGAGGAGCATCGGTGAGCGCTCGGGATGAGTGACGTGTTTCTTAACACGATCCTGACACCAATCACTGAGACACTACACGGTAGAAAGGAAATGATATGCTTCCAGCTTTGCAGCAATCATTTAGGGAAGGACCTTTCCTGTTCTAGCATGAAGAAAAGCTCCAGTGTCCTGTACAGAGCCCTGAGCTCAGCCTCACTCAACAGCTCTGGGATGAACCGGAACACCGACTGATCGATCAGCGCCCAGCCGTACAAATAAAAATGCTGTAGTATTTTGACCGAACGGGCACAAATTCCCAGTCTAGTGAGAAGCTTCTCAGAAGATCACACAGGTCAATTATGCCCCCTGCTGGCTGATTGATGGTACTGCACAGAGACGGGGGATAATAGAGATCAGTGCGTGATCAGTGTGTGACTCTCCCACCCGGTGCAGGTGAAAAGAAGCGGTCGGTACTTCACAGCACTAGAGGTGTGAAATACCATCAGGGAAACGGATACGACTAGATTGGGAGGAAAATGAGGTCCCTAAGGTCGACTATTTTGTCGATACTATTTTGATGATACACCGACCTTCCTTTGGTTTAATATCGCTGCTTGGACTCACCTTGGACCTACACAGTTTGAAGTTCACTTCATTTGAACATTTTCGTTCCCTTTGGATTGGAATCTCACATAAAATGGTGGAATACCCTACGTAGTGCACTTCACAGTAACAGATAATGTGAATGGAACGCTCCTACAGAATCGGTGCTGATGGTTGTAAGAACCTCTTTCTGAACCAATCAGAGCTTCTGATTGTAATTGTTAGTAAGAAATGCTGTTATTTGCATTTATTCAGTTTGCGTCACACAGATGACGTGGTAATGAAACGCTCGATCGGCTTTCTAACCACTTCCTGTTTTACTTCACCACCGGGAAAAGTTTGGAGGTTTTTAATTATAAGCACATTTACAAAATAACGGATTCTGTTCCTAATGGGACGCACGCTTATAAATGTAATAGCATCTGGAAGAACAGAAGCTAAGGTAAGCAGCGGTTATGATTGTTTTTGCTGTGTTTGGGATTTTGGCCGCTGTGCCGTGATTTATCGAGCGCTTTTGTTCTGTAATGAAAACAAAACGTATCAGTTGAAGCTTTTAACTGGAACCTTCTTGTTACAGAAATTACATTCATTTACACAATGAGGAGGTAAGTAAAGACACGAAGTAAAACGGCTAAATACACTCGCTAATCTGTTGTTTTTTTTATCTGAACTTACAGATTATTTCTTTATTTCTACGCTACATTTATAATATATGTTTTGTGTTTATTATATTGATTCGTGGCTTGACTCTGACTCTAGTCTAAAGACTCGTGACTTGACTCGGACTCTAGCCTAAAGACTCGTGACTTGACTCGGAGTCTAGTCTAAAGACTCGTGACTTGACTCAGACTTGTATTTTGTGACTTGTGAACATCTCTGGTCTGAATGCAGTTCCTGCGTCTCCGGGGTTGTGAATGGACGTCGGGAGAACGGACGAGGACAGAGGACTGACCAGCATCTCCTGAAGGTCCTGATGCCGGAACGTTCGGCGTGTAAAAAAGTACGCGTGAATAATTTACGTGTCCAGGCTTGTACATACGCTTGAGGGCTGCACAATAATAGTTCTACATGTGACTATATGTGCTCCCAGTGCACCTTGGGTAATGGTTTTAGGAGAGCTCGGTGCTGACGCAGCAGGAGGGAGCAGAAGCACTAAAGTAGGACAGGAGAGAGAAACACGGAGCCAATGAGGAAGAAAATGAGAAAGGACTCGGTTTATTATCTGACACACCTCCTCCTCCTTCTCCCCCGAGGTGAGATTTCCAATCGGCTTCTGATAACCGTTCCTGCTACCAAGGACTGTTTTATTTTATTTGTTTTAAAAAATCATCAGGGATCAGCGGGTTCCTGCACACTCAGAGATTCACCCCCCACCTGACCCACCTAGAGAGAGCGTTTGCTGAGAGTGCCTTCCAGAGGTCGTTTATTCATCTCTGGTGACCATAAGGACAAAGAACGCTGAACACACAGGGCCGTGCCGTTCCAGTTTGCCGTCATGACGCCGCAGGTCAGGAGAGCAAAAACTGAAGGAGTTCAGAAGTCGGTCCACAGTCGAACAGAGAAGATCAGAAGCTGAGAAAGGAAAGAACTGGTTTTCATCTGGTTCCCACTAATACGAGTGTTGGTCATATCCTGGTCTCAGCTAGTGTAGGTGTTGGTCTTGTTACATGGAGTCTAAGCAGATCATATGTAAGGTAATTAACCAACTGAGACCAAAACAGGAACAGGACCCAGACAAACATGAGACCAAGATCCATACAAACTTAGTCCAAACCAGACCAAACTGAGACCAAAAGAGACCCAAGAGCTATATCAATGAAATTCAGTACAAGTCCAAGACCCAAACCACCTAAGACCAAACTGAGACCAACACAAGACCAAGATCTGTACCAATTTAGACCAAACAATCAAAATCAGTACAAGACCAAGACCCGTACCAACTGAGACCAAGACAGGGAAGGAACCCATACCAATACCAATTTAGACTAAATAGAGAAAAAGAACAAGAGCTAAAGCAATCAAAATTAATATAAGACTAAGACCCAAACTAACTGATACTAAATTAAGACAAGCCCCTCCCTACAACCAAGACAAGACCAAGACCCAAACCAACTAAAACCAACCCAGGCCAAACTGAGACCAAGGTCCAATTTCAACTAGGACCAACACAAGACCAAGAACTAAAGCAATCAAAATCAGTACAAGATCAAGACCCAGACCAACTGATACCAAGACCGAAACGAAGCCCATACCAAAGAGGACCAACACAGGACCAAGACCTATACCAACTGAGACCAAATTAAGACCAGCCCCTCCCTACAACCAAGACAAGGCTAAAACACATACCAACTGAGACCAATCCAGACCAAATTTAGACCAATACAAGGCTAGGGACTATAGCAATCAAAATCAGTACAAGACCAAGACAGGAATGGAACCCATACCAACACAAGACCAACATCCAAATTAGATTAGACCAAGCCAGACCAAACTGAGAGCAATACAAGACCAAGAGCTATATCAATGAAATTCAGTACATGGCTGAGACCAATACCAGCTGATACCAAGTTAAGACCAGCCCCTCCCTACAACCAAGACAAGGCTAAAACCCAAACCAACTGAGACCAACCCAGACCAAATTTAGACCAATACAAGGCTAGGGACTATAGCAATCAAAATCAGTACAAGACCAAGACAGGAATGGAACCCATACCAACACAAGACCAACATCCAAATCAGATTAGACCAAGCCAGACCAAACTGAGAGCAATACAAGACCAAGAGCTATATCAATGAAATTCAGTACATGGCTGAGACCAATACCAGCTGATACCAAGTTAAGACCAGCCCCTCCCTACAACCAAGACAAGACCAAGACCCAAACCAACTGAGACCAAACCAGACCAAACTACTGAGACCAACACAAGACTAAGAACTATAGCAATCAAAATCAGACCAACTGAGACAGAGACAGGTACAGAACTCACACCAACACAAGACCAAGATTCATACCAACTTAGACCAAACCAGACCAAACTGAGACCAAGACAGACCCAAGATCTATATCAATGAAATTCAGTACAAGACCAAGACCCAAACCGTCCAAACTGAGACCAACACAAGACCCAGACCCGTACCAACTGAGACCAAGACAGGGAAGGAACCCACACCAACACCAAGACCAAGGTCAATTTAGACTAAATAGAGACCAAGAACAAGAGCCAAAGCAATCAAAATTAATATAAGACCAAGACCCATACCAACTGATACTAACACAAGACTAAGAACTATAGCAATCGAAATAAGTACAAGACCAAGACCCATACCAACTAAGACCAGAACTAGAAGAAGAACTATAATCCTGGTCTGGTCTCAGTTAGTGGGGGTGTTGATCTTTGTACGGTCATTTTCAGATCCTCTAATTATCACATTAGCAGTTCCGGTTCTCTCCTCCAGCGTACAGAACACGTTCCTCTCAGCGCCGGTGTTTTATTAACACGTGTTCTCGTGTTCAGTCTCTTCACTGATCAGGTCCCGGCTGTGCTCATCACATTTCTGAATTGGGATGAAGGCCGTTTGTTGCTGAGGTGACATTTTTACGCTCACTGATCACAAACACAAACACGGTTGTTGCTGACGATGGCGTTTACTGTATTTAAATTAGATTATGAGCTTTAATATAAAAAATAAAAGAGGAGGATTTATTTTAACACGACGTGAAACGTGGACGTTAAGCCAAGCCTCTCACGCCCAGTTTAATAAAATATTAGCGTCCTGGTTCCTCGAGAGCAGAGAATAAACAGTGAAGGTTAATAAACTGAGTTCTGAGACCTCGGACCTTTATCACCGCTGTCACTCGGCTCCCGTTCGGTGAGGAACCTGCTCGACTTCAGGCTTCATCAATCACGTGTAGGTGGAGGAGCCGAGCGCACACACAGGACTTTTTACCCTCCGCCATGATGAACGTCTGGCTGATTTATTCTTCCATAACACGATTCTCATGAATGTCTGGATGATCGCTGCAGAACTTTAAACTGGAGGTGTGGAGACGTTTTTAATCATGGTGGAACAGAACTTTCCATCACAACCATCACAGGGAACAGGAAATGACCAAGACACATCCAAAACAATATCAGGACAACAACACCATGCCAACTGAAACCAACACAAGACCAAGACCCGGATCAACAGAGACCAAGACAGGAACAGAACCCATATCAAAGGAGACCAACACTAGAACAAAGCCAACTGAAACCAACACAAGACCAAGACCACACCTGCTGAGACCAAGACAAGAACAGAACCCATACCAACTGAGCCCAACACAAGAGCAAGACCCATACCAGCTAACACCAAGACAGGAACGGAACCCATGCCAAGGGAGACCAAGTAAAGACCAAGACCCAGACCAACTGAGACCAGCACAAGACAAAGACACAACCAAAGGAGACCAAGCCAAGACAGGTCAATCAGAGCTTCTTCTATCCATCATGAAGCTTTTCTATCAGTTGTAATTTGTACCAGCGGGTGCCAGCTAGATCTTAGAACGAGGAGAATAAGACACACACACACACACACACACACACACACACACACTTGCTAACATACACGTACTTATCTGGCACCTGATAATGGGAGCCCGAGATCAAGTGGAGCAATTAACTGCGATGGCTTGTGTTCCGGCGCTCAGCCCAATCTTCGTGGGCGTGCGAGGTTGAGCCGAACAGGGAGAGAGAGAGAAGCGAAGGCGGCGAGAGGCCACGCCGAGCGGAGAGGAAGAGATTGAGAGTGTGACCTCCCTCAAACTTTTGATAGGCGCTTCGTACCTGCTGAAAATTGGACCATTTTTTCCCATTTCCGAAGCACGCACACAGTCCAATCATAAAGGACCTGAGTGAGACCGCCGCATCCTGCTGCTCTTTAATAAGATCTCTCGCCGCCTCGCTTTGGCTTTTATAGGAACGAAATGTCCTCCCGCCGCAGCCGCCAGGATAACATGCAGTATGAGTGTTCCAGCGATGTGACGGGGGAAAAAAGGCCACCGATTTCTTATCAGGGCTCTAATAGTGTGACATCTGCCCAACCTCCGGACGCAAACGTTGGTAGAACATCAGCAGAAGCGACGGAGAACGTGGACAGAACAGGGACAGCGCAGAACCCAGAACCGGTCATCACAAGACCACCACGCCCAGCGTGGCTCTGTAACGTGGGGTCTGCTCTGGAAAAGGGTCGCCAACAGAAGAGCCGGCAAGTCGTGATGAATAGAAACACGAGTTAACACTCAACCAGGTGACTGTCAGTTAAAAAGAATTGATATGTCGATCATCTGCGACTCCATGCTCCTACTGACGGCCAAATTTGGAAGGTAAGAGGACAGACTGCTGACAGACGTATTCCAAACTGCCCCTGTGAGCAACGTCAGAACAACCGCTCATTAAAAAACGACATGAATGAAACCGGCCGCACACAGTCCTACCATCACCACGTGCCAGGTATCAGCTGGAGTGAAGTAAAGCGAACTGCTGTTGGACTCTGGAGTCGTTTATATGTTCTCTGATCGTTAGAAGAATGTTAGCATCGCATACTATGCCAAGTCCTGGACCTGATTGATCAGTCGATGTTCCGGTTCAGCCCAGAGCTGTTGAGGCCAGGGCTCTGTGCAGGACGCTGGAGCTTCTTGGTTTTTAAACCGAGCTTTTCCTAATGATGGAACAGGAAAGGTCCTTCCCTAAACTGTTGCTGCAAAGTCAGAAGCATGTAATTTCCTTTATATGATTGATTTATTACACCTGCTGTGTCTGAAATAAATACAATAAATAGAAGGGTGTCCCAATACTTTTGTTCTCATAGTTTAAATTCTGTTTATGCATTTTTCCCTTTTCTCCCACTCGTGTCATATCTAGTTCCCCGGTTTGTCTGGTGCAGAAGCCGTCAAAGAGTCACTTTCAGCGACGCATCCTTGTTTCACAGGTTATTTTGTAGAACTGGAAACAGTCAGCAGCACATCAGGTATGACACGTTCTGGGGAGTTTTGGAAAGTTCTGGAGAGTCCTGAAACGTTCTGAACATTCTGGAGAGGTCTGGTGAGTTCTGGAGAGTTCTGAAGCACACTTGAGAGTTCTGAAAAATTCTGGAGAGTTCTGAAGGGTTCTGAAGGGTTCTTAAAGGGTTCTTAGGGCAAGCCGTAGCCTAGTGGATAAGGCACAGGACTAGTAATCCAAAGGTTGCTGGTTCAAGCCCCACCACTGCTAGGTTGCTGCTGTTGGGCCCTTGAGCAAGGCCCTTAACCCTCGGTTGCTCATACTGTAAGTGTAATGTAAGTCGCTTTGGATAAAGGCGTCTGCTAAATGGCAAAGATGTAAATGTAAAAGTCATGGAAAGTTCTGGAGGGTCCTGGAGCGTTCTGGAAAGCTCTGAGAAGTTAGAGGGTTCTGTAGAGTCGAAACGTTCTAGAGAGATTTGGAAAGTTCCAGAGAGTTCTGGAGATGTCTGGAGAGTCCTAAAGCATTCTGGGGTGTTCTGAGAAGTTCTGCAGCATTCTTAAAAGTTCTGGAAGATTTTGTGGAGTTCTGGAGAGGTCTAGTGAGTTCTGGAGAGTTCTGGAAAGTCCTGGAGGGTTCTGAAACGTTCTGAACATTCTGGTGAGTTCTGGAGAGTCCTGGATTTGTAGCTGTTACCTGTTGTGTCGTTAACTGTAGGGTAGTGTGGAGGAGAACAGAGGTTTTATACAGATGTACATTCATTTATTATAATTGTTGAACACAACACAAACATTTATTTTTGATATAAATTTAGTATTTAATGTGAAATGTTTAAATTTAATCAGCACTTTAACTCCCCCTCACTGCTGATGACGGGGCGCCCGAGGCTCTTACTGATTTTCACACAGTGCAGTGATGTTCCACCCGAGGCAGAATTTGAGGTCGAGACCGCCGCGTGTTTTCTGTTGTTAATGTTTGATCTGAGTTCAAACACCAACATCACACATTCCCTTCAAAACCATCATCGCCCTGACCATCCTGAACATCCTGAACCTCCTGAACATCCTGAACATCCTGAACATCCTGAACCTCTCGAACCCTCCACAGGGGCTTCACGAGGGGTTAAATAATCCACCACAGGGCTGAAACCTTGCTGGAATATCAATTTATTCCAAAACCTCGGGCATCAGTACGAAGTCGCCCTCCTCGCTGTGCAGCTATAAGAGCCTCCAGGCATCTTTCCTCCAATTATTCACTCAATCCAGTCATATCCAATTCCTCGATGGTATTTCTTCTCTACTGCTGCAGACCTCCTGTTGGTAACCCACAGCTCCACACACTCGACTCCCACTGACACACGACCAAACACATCAACGTTTCCATCCATAAACTCAATAAAGAGTTTGTTGTTTCCTTTGTTTGAGTCTCTGTGCAGGAGCCTCGAGTCTGAGATCATTTAACATCTATTAAAAATAAAACTGTCCTGTCTGTTTTAGTTTTGGTTTGGGCTTGAGTTTGGTCTGGTTTGGGTTTGGTCTGGTTGTGGCTTGGTTTCTGTTCAGGTTTGGTCTGGTTTGGATTTGGGTTTTGGTCTGGTTTTGGCTTGGTTTGGGTTTGGTCTGGTTTGGGTTATGGTTCAGATTTGGTCTGGTTTGGTTTAGTTTGGGTTTGGTCTGGTTTTGGCTTGGTCTCTGTTCGGGTTTGGTCTGGTTTGGATTTGGGTTTTGGTCTGGTTTGGGTTTGGTCTGGTTTAGGTTTGGTCTGATTTGGATTTGGGTTTTGGTCTGGTTTAGGTTTAAGTTTGGTCTGATTTGGGTTTGGTCTGGTTTAGGTTTAGGTTTGGTCTGATTTGGATTTGGGTTTTGGTTAGGTTTGGTGTGCTTTGGGTTTTGGTTTAGGTTTGCTCTGGTTCTGGTTTGGTCTGAATTTGGTTTAGTTTGGGTTTGGTCTAGTTTGGGTTTTGGTTCAGGTTTGCTCTGGTTCTGGTTTGGTCTGAATTTGGTTAATTTGGGTTTGGTCTGGTTTAGGTGGTGGGATTGTTTTAGTTTGGGTTTTGGGGATTGAATTCTATAAACATCCTGCAGTTTGATGTTTTACTCCTGAAGAGCTGGATCTACCACCACATTCATCTCACGTCTCCCCTGGCGAGAGCTCACAAAACAGCATCGAGTGATCAGTCGAACCTGAGTCAAGTCAAGTCAAGTCAACTTTATTTATAAAACGCTTTTGACAATAGACATTGTCACAAAGCAACTTTACAAAATCCAGGACCAACAGATACAAAAAAACCCTGTTGAGCAAGCTCCCTGAAAAACTCCCTGAAAATTACAGGAAGAAACCTTGAGAGGAAGCAGACTCAGCAGGGCCCATCCTTCTGAGGCAGGACATAACCGTTAGCCTGGGGACGCCTGATGGACCGCATAGATTGGGTTTGTGTTTGGGTTTGTGTTTGGGTTTGTGTTTGGGTTTGTGTTTGTGTTTGTGTTTGTGTTTGTGTTTGTGTTTGTGTTTGGGTTTGTGTTTGTGTTTGGGTTTGTGTTTGGGTTTGTGTTTGGGTTTGGGTTTGGGTTTGGGGTTTGTGTTTGTGTTTGGGTTTGTGTTTGTGTTTGTGTTTGTGTTTGGGTTTGTGTTTGGGTTTGGGTTTGGGTTTGTGTTTGGGGTTTGTGTTTGTGTTTGTGTTTGTGTTTGTGTTTGGGTTTGGGGTTTGTGTTTGTGTTTGTGTTTGGGTTTGTGTTTGGGTTTGGGTTTGGGTTTGTGTTTGTGTTTGTGTTTGAGTTTGTGTTTGGGTTTGTGTTTGGGTTTGGGTTTGGGGTTTGTGTTTGTGTTTGTGTTTGGGTTTGGGTTTGTGTTTGGGTTTGTGTTTGGGTTTGTGTTTGGGTTTGTGTTTGGGTTTGTGTTTGTGTTTGTGTTTGTGTTTGGGGTTTGGGTTTGGGTTTGTGTTTGTGTTTGGGTTTGGGGTTTGTGTTTGGGTTTGGGGTTTGTGTTTGTGTTTGGGTTTGTGTTTGGGGTTTGTGTTTGGGGTTTGGGTTTGTGTTTGGGGTTTGTGTTTGGGGTTTGGGTTTGTGTTTGGGTTTGTGTTTGGGGTTTGTGTTTGGGGTTTGGGGTTTGTGTTTGTGTTTGTGTTTGGGGTTTGTGTTTGTGTTTGTGTTTGTGTTTGTGTTTGGGTTTGTGTTTGGGGTTTGTGTTTGGGGTTTGGGGTTTGTGTTTGTGTTTGTGTTTGGGGTTTGTGTTTGTGTTTGTGTTTGTGTTTGTGTTTGTGTTTGGGTTTGTGTTTGGGTTTGTGTTTGTGTTTGGGTTTGGGGTTTGTGTTTGTGTTTGGGTTTGTGTTTGTGTTTGGGGTTTGTGTTTGTGTTTGGGTTTGTGTTTGTGTTTGTGTTTGGGTTTGTGTTTGTGTTTGTGTTTGTGTTTGGGGTTTGTGTTTGTGTTTGTGTTTGTGTTTGTGTTTGTGTTTGTGTTTGTGTTTGTGTTTGGGTTTGTGTTTGGGTTTGTGTTTGTGTTTGTGTTTGTGTTTGTGTTTGGGTTTGGGGTTTGGGTTTGTGTTTGTGTTTGTGTTTGGGTTTGTGTTTATGTTTGTGTTTGTGTTTGTGTTTGTGTTTGGGTTTGTGTTTGGGTTTGGGTTTGGGTTTGTGTTTGGGGTTTGTGTTTGTGTTTGTGTTTGTGTTTGTGTTTGGGTTTGGGGTTTGTGTTTGTGTTTGTGTTTGAGTTTGTGTTTGGGTTTGTGTTTGGGTTTGGGTTTGGGGTTTGTGTTTGTGTTTGTGTTTGGGTTTGGGTTTGTGTTTGGGTTTGTGTTTGGGTTTGTGTTTGGGTTTGTGTTTGGGTTTGTGTTTGTGTTTGTGTTTGGGGTTTGGGTTTGGGTTTGTGTTTGTGTTTGGGTTTGGGGTTTGTGTTTGGGTTTGGGGTTTGTGTTTGTGTTTGTGTTTGTGTTTGTGTTTGGGTTTGTGTTTGGGGTTTGTGTTTGGGGTTTGGGGTTTGTGTTTGTGTTTGTGTTTGGGGTTTGTGTTTGTGTTTGTGTTTGTGTTTGGGTTTGTGTTTGGGTTTGTGTTTGTGTTTGGGTTTGGGGTTTGTGTTTGTGTTTGGGTTTGTGTTTGTGTTTGGGGTTTGTGTTTGTGTTTGTGTTTGGGTTTGTGTTTGTGTTTGTGTTTGGGTTTGTGTTTGTGTTTGGGGTTTGTGTTTGTGTTTGTGTTTGTGTTTGTGTTTGTGTTTGTGTTTGGGTTTGTGTTTGGGTTTGTGTTTGGGTTTGTGTTTGGGTTTGTGTTTGGGTTTGTGTTTGGGTTTGGGGTTTGGGTTTGTGTTTGTGTTTGGGGTTTGTGTTTGTGTTTGGGCTTGGGGTTTGTGTTTGTGTTTGGGTTTGGGTTTGGGTTTGTGTTTGTGTTTGGGCTTGGGGTTTGTGTTTGTGTTTGGGTTTGTGTTTGGGGTTTGTGTTTGTGTTTGGGCTTGGGGTTTGTGTTTGTGTTTGTGTTTGTGTTTGGGTTTGGGTTTGGGTTTGGGTTTGTGTTTGGGTTTGTGTTTGGGTTTGGGGTTTGGGTTTGTGTTTGGGTTTGTGTTTGGGTTTGTGTTTGGGTTTGTGTTTGTGTTTGTGTTTGGGTTTGTGTTTGTGTTTGTGTTTGGGTTTGGGTTTGGGTTTGGGTTTGTGTTTGGGTTTGGGTTTGTGGTTTGTGTTTGTGTTTGGGTTTGTGTTTGTGTTTGGGTTTGTGTTTGTGTTTGGGTTTGTGTTTGGGTTTGGGTTTGGGTTTGTGTTTGGGTTTGGGTTTGGGTTTGTGTTTGGGGTTTGGGGTTTGGGTTTGTGTTTGGGTTTGGGTTTGGGGTTTGGGGTTTGTGTTTGGGGTTTGTGTTTGTGTTTGTGTTTGTGTTTGTGTTTGTGTTTGGGTTTTGTGTTTGGGGTTTGTGTTTGGGGTTTGGGGTTTGTGTTTGGGTTGTGTTTGGGTTTGTGTTTGGGTTTGGGGTTTGTGTTTGGGGTTTGGGGTTTGTGTTTGAGTTTGGGGTTTGAGTTTGGGGTTTGTGTTTGGGGTTTTTGTTTGGGGTTGGGGTTTGTGTTTGTGTTTGGGGTTTGTGTTTGTGGTTTGGGGTTTGTGTTTGTGTTTGGGGTTTGTGTTTGGGGTTTGGGGTTTGGGGTTGGGGTTGGGGTTTGGGGTTTGTGTTTGTGTTTGGGGTTTGTGTTTGGGGTTTGTGTTTGGGGTTTGGGGTTTGGGGTTGGGGTTGGGGTTTGGGGTTTGTGTTTGTGTTTGGGGTTTGTGTTTGTGTTTGTGGTTTGGGGTTTGTTTTTATGTTTGTGTTGGGCTTTGGGGTTTGTGTTTGGGGTTTGGGATTTGGGGTTTGTGTTTGTGTTGGGGTTTGTGTTTGTGTTAGTGTTTGGGTTTGGGGTTTGGGGTTTGTGTTTGTGTTTGGGTTTGTGTTTGGGGTTTGTGTTTGTGTTTGGGCTTGGGGTTTGTGTTTGTGTTTGTGTTTGGGTTTGTGTTTGGGTTTGTGTTTGTGTTTGGGTTTGGGGTTTGGGTTTGTGTTTGGGTTTGTGTTTGGGTTTGTGTTTGTGTTTGTGTTTGGGGTTTGGGTTTGTGTTTGGGTTTGTGTTTGGGTTTGTGTTTGGGTTTGTGTTTGGGTTTGGGTTTGTGTTTGTGTTTGTGTTTGTGTTTGGGTTTGTGTTTGTGTTTGTGTTTGTGTTTTTGTTTGTGTTTGGGTTTGTGTTTGTGTTTGTGTTTGTGTTTTTGTTTGTGTTTGTGTTTGGGTTTGTGTTTGTGTTTGTGTTTGGGTTTGTGGTTTGTGTTTGTGTTTGTGTTTGGGTTTGTGTTTGGGTTTGTGTTTGTGTTTGTGTTTGGGTTTGTGTTTGGGTTTGTGTTTGGGTTTGTGTTTGGGTTTGTGTTTGTGTTTGGGTTTGGGGTTTGGGTTTGTGTTTGTGTTTGTGTTTGGGTTTGTGTTTGGGTTTGTGTTTGGGTTTGTGGTTTGTGTTTGTGTTTGTGTTTGGGTTTGTGTTTGGGTTTGTGTTTGGGTTTGTGTTTGGGTTTGTGTTTGTGTTTGGGTTTGGGGTTTGGGTTTGTGTTTGGGTTTGTGTTTGGGTTTGTGTTTGGGTTTGTGTTTGGGTTTGTGTTTGTGTTTGTGTTTGGGTTTGTGTTTGTGTTTGTGTTTGTGTTTGTGTTTGGGTTTGTGTTTGTGTTTGGGTTTGTGTTTGTGTTTGTGTTTGGGTTTGGGTTTGTGGTTTGTGTTTGTGTTTGTGTTTGGGTTTGTGTTTGGGTTTGTGTTTGTGTTTGGGTTTGTGTTTGTGTTTGTGTTTGTGTTTGTGTTTGTGTTTGGGTTTGGGTTTGGGTTTGTGTTTGGGGTTTGGGGTTTGGGTTTGTGTTTGTGTTTGGGTTTGGGGTTTGGGGTTTGTGTTTGGGGTTTGTGTTTGTGTTTGTGTTTGTGTTTGTGTTTGGGTTTTGTGTTTGGGGTTTGTGTTTGGGGTTTGGGGTTTGTGTTTGGGTTGTGTTTGGGTTTGTGTTTGGGTTTGGGGTTTGTGTTTGGGGTTTGGGGTTTGTGTTTGAGTTTGGGGTTTGTGTTTGGGGTTTGTGTTTGGGGTTTGTGTTTGGGGTTGGGGTTTGTGTTTGTGTTTGGGGTTTGTGTTTGTGGTTTGGGGTTTGTGTTTGTGTTTGGGGTTTGTGTTTGGGGTTTGGGGTTTGGGGTTGGGGTTGGGGTTTGGGGTTTGTGTTTGTGTTTGGGGTTTGTGTTTGGGGTTTGTGTTTGGGGTTTGGGGTTTGGGGTTGGGGTTGGGGTTTGGGGTTTGTGTTTGTGTTTGGGGTTTGTGTTTGGGGTTTGTGTTTGTGTTTGTGTTTGTGGTTTGGGGTTTGTTTTTATGTTTTTGTTGGGGTTTGGGGTTTGTGTTTGGGGTTTGGGATTTGGGGTTTGTGTTTGTGTTGGGGTTTGTGTTTGTGTTAGTGTTTGTGTTTGGGGTTTGGGGTTTGTGTTTGTGTTTGGGTTTGTGTTTTGGGTTTGGATTTGGGGTTTGAGTTTGGGTTTGGGGTTTGGATTTGGGGTTTGGGTTTGGGGTTGGGATTTGGGTTTGGGGTTTGAGTTTGGGGGTTTTGGTTTGGGGGTTTGGGGTTTGGATTAGTTTGCTCTCTTCTCTTCTGCTATGTGTATCACTGTTGTTTTTTTCTGAGCATCATGCAGTAATTGAATACCCCGACCGCTGATATGTTCTCACACCCTGAGATCTCACTCGTGCTGTTAGGATCATCTCACTGCGCGTCTCTTTAACCTCTGTTATTATTTAAACCCTTGATACCTGCAGCAGGAGCATCTGATGTTCCTCAGAACCTGCAGCTCTATAAACACCACAGAGATCAAATTTTATTATTCTACCTCGTCAGTATGTGCGTTCCTCAGCATTCAGCGCTAACGCTAACAGAGCCATCTGTCTCACACACACACACACACACACACACACACACACACACACTGGTTCTAAGTGACTCAGCTCTTTATCTGTACGAAGCATTGAGTTCAAATCACATTTAAAGCTGCAGAGGTTTTTTATCTATAAATTAAATCAGATGCTGATGAGATCTTTTCTACCCAATTTAGTCATATCCGCTTCCCACTCAGGTTTAGTCGTGTGCTGCTTCTTTTCCCAGATCTGGAATCTCACAGGGAGTTGTTTTACATAGGGAGAGTTATGCTATGCCCTCTGTGAACCGTCCACCACTCATACTGGCGCCTTTGCAGCAACCTCCTCCCTCAGGCGCGGCCCATTATTGTGCCTGTTGGACACTACAGGGCCAAAAGTATTCGGACGCCTGACCGTGAGCTTTTCAGTGACCTTTCCTCTGAGAAGCTTCTGGGTGTCCTAATAATTTTGACCATGTAGTGTATCAACTTCTGATGTGTGTGGTTGTGAGTGTGTGTGTGTGGGTGTGGGTGTGTAAGTGTGTGTAAGTGTGTGTGTGTGTTTGTGAGTGTTTGTGTGTATATATGAGTGTGTGTGGGCATATGTGTGTGTGTGTGTATATGAATGTGTGTGTATATATGAGTGTGTGTGTATATGAGTGTGTGTGTATATGTGTGTGTGTATACAGTATATGAGTGTGTGTGTATATATGAGTGTGTGTATATGAATGTGTGTGTATATATGAGTGTGTGTGTATATGAGTGTGTGTATATATGAGCGAGTGTGTATATATGAGTGTGTGTATATGAATGTGTGTGTATGTGAATGTGTGTGTATATATGAGTGTGTGTGTATATATGAGTGTGTGTATATATGAGTGAGTGTGTGTATATGAGTGTGTGTGTGTATATATGAGTGAGTGTGTATGAATGTGTGTGTATATATGAGTGAGTGTGTATGAATGTGTGTGTTTATATGAGTGTGTGTGGGTATATGAATGTGTGTGTATATATGTGTGTGTGTATATATGAGTGTGTGTATATATGAGTGTGTGTATATGAATGTGTGTGTATATATGAGTGTGTGTGTATATGAGTGTGTGTATATATGAGTCAGTGTGTATATATGAGTGTGTGTATATGAATGTGTGTGTATATGAGTGTGTGTGAGTATATGAGTGTGTGTATATATGAGTGAGTGTGTATATATGAGTGTGTGTATATGAATGTGTGTGTATATATGAGTGTGTGTGTATATATGAGTGTGTGTGTATATATGAGTGTGTGTATATATGAGTGAGTGTGTATGAATGTGTGTGTGTATATATGAGTGTATGTGTGTATATGAGTGTGTGTATATATGAGTGTTTGTATATATGAGTGAGTGTGTATATATGAGTGTGTGTATATATGAATGTGTGTGTATATGAATGTGTGTGTATATATGAGTGTGTGTGTATATATGAGTGTGTGTATATATGAGTGAGTGTGTATGAATGTGTGTGTATATGAGTGTGTGTGTATATGAGTGTGTGTGTATATATGAGTGTGTGTATATATGAGTGAGTGTGTATGAATGTGTGTGTATATGAGTGTGTGTGTATATGAGTGTGTGTGTATATATGAGTGTGTGTATATATGAGTGAGTGTGTATGAATGTGTGTGTATATATGAGTGTGTGTGTATATGAGTGTGTGTGTATATATATGAGTGTGTGTATATATGAGTGTGTGTATATGAATGTGTGTGTATATGAATGTGTGTGTATATATGAGTGTGTGTGTATATATGAGTGTGTGTATATATGAGTGAGTGTGTATGAATGTGTGTGTATATATGAGTGTGTGTGTATATGAGTGTGTGTGTATATATGAGTGTGTGTATATATGAGTGTGTGTATATGAATGTGTGTGTATTTACAGGTATGAGTGTGTGTGTATATGAGTGTGTGTATATATGAGTGAGTGTGTATATATGAGTGTGTGTATATGACTGTGTGTGTATATGAATGTATGTGTATATATGAGTGTGTGTGTATATATGAGTGTGTATATATGAATGTGTGTGTATATATGAGTGTGGGTATATGAGTTTGTGTGTATATACGAGTGTGTGTGTGTATATACGAGTGTGTGTATATGAGTGTGTGTATATGAGTGTGTGTGTATATATGAGTGTGTGTGTGTGTATATGTGAGTGTGTGTGGGTATATGAGTTTGTGTGTGAGTGTATATGAGTGTGTGTATATATGAGTGTGTGTGTATATGAGTGTGTGTGTATATATGAGTGTGTGTGTATATATGAGTGTGTGTATATATATGAGTGTGTGTGTGTGTGTATGAGTGTGTGTGGGTATATGAGTGTGTGTGTGTGTGTATATTTGAGTATGTGTGTATATGAGTGTGTGTGTATATATGAGTGTGTGTTTATGAGTGTGTGTGTATATGAGTGTGTGTGTGTATATATATGAGTATGTGTGTATATGAGTGTGTGTGTATATATGAGTGTGTGTTTATGAGTGTGTGTGTATATGAGTGTGTGTGTGGGTATATGAGTGTGTGGGTATATGTACACACACACTCATATACACACACACTAGCAGCCGATTTCATTCTCTGCAAGCACTTCCAATCGTGTCCGCTAGGGGCGCCCAGTCGACCGGTAGCAGAGCTGAGATTTAAACTCGGTGAGGTCAGAACCGCAGAGCTGGTACTAGTGGAGAATCGCGCTGTGCCACCTGGGTGCCCAACTTTACGCTAATTAGAAGCGAAGTGACCGCTATTCTTGTCGCCCGAAGTGCTGATCGCTCGTTGATATGTGTTCACACCAGCAGTGTCATTGCTGCCCGTGGACTATCTAGACTATCTATAGAGCGTATAGAAAAAATGTTTGGAGACCACTGTTCCATGTGCCAGTGAGCTTGACCACTGTTTAGTCAAACTAACCACCACTAACAAGGAATCTAAGGGGTCATGTGATGCTGTTCATCTTTTATTCATCTGTCCCTCCGTGACCCCCGTGTGCACACCCGGGTCTATAAACGCTCCCCCCGACAAGCCCTCAGTCCCGCCATAATCCTGTTAATCACATTAGGGAAGGACGGAGATTGTCACAGACGTCCTCCTGACTAAAGGGATCAAGGTCTCAGTCAGGCGTCCACATACTTATGGCTGTACAGTATTTATAGAGGGAAACACCTGATCTGTATGCACGGCGTGTAACAGGGCAGAGAGGACAAGAGTGGTATTACCCAGAATGCACTGGAGTAGAATACTAATCACACTTACACACACACACACACACACACACACAACTGTATAGTCCTGATACACATCCGATCCATATACACTATATGGTCAAAAGTATTGGGACGCCCCTTCTAATTACTGAATTCATGTGTTTCAGTGATATTAAGGTAATGATGTGCTTCAGACTTGGCAGCAACAGTTTAGGGATGGACCATTCCTGTTCCAGCATGATTGAGCTCTATAAAGACACGAAGAAAAGCTCCAGCGTCCTGCCCCACTCAACAGCTCTGGGATGAACCGGAACATCGACTGATTGATCAGCGCCCAGCCGTACTGACCGAACAGACACAAATTCCCACAGTCTTAAGATCACACAGTTTTTGAAACAGGACGTCCTATAAGTTCATGCTCACGTGTCCAAATACTTTTGGTGGAATAGTGCACCTACGCGGTGGGGGGGTGGGGGGTGGGGGGTGGGGGGGAGTAGAGTACGCCATACTGCAATGGCATTTCCTTGGCGTCATGAAACCATGGCAACCAAAGGTCAGCCTGAGGTCGGACATGCCCACAGTCATTGAGCGATGAACGGTTCGGTCGAGACGAGGCAAAAAGTCGATGCCAAATATATGTGGACGCCTAAACATCGGCTTATTGGACATCCTGTTCTGAAACCGTGGGCATCAATGGAATATGGACCCCGCCCAAGTTCAAGTGCAGCTACCACAGTCTCCGCTCTTCTGGGACGGTCTGAGGTCTGTGCACAAGATTTCCGGTCGTGCCTAGTGGGCGTTAAGGTTAGTGACCACTGACGTTCCTTCACACCAATCAACCCTGAACCCTGAATGAGATCTTCTCAGATCTCAGAACATCTGAGCTATCACCCGCTCCCACTCCCACAGTTCTGCACACATCCATATTTATTCCAGACCGGGACGTACCATAAAACCATAACGCCGGCTGTGGAAGTCCAGCGCTAGCTCTCTAAGTCCTGATTGATGACCTGCTGCTGTACGAAATGGCTCTCGGCCAACGTGCAGCTCTGCCTGACGTTAAATCCATTAAAGAATTGCGTGATTAATCCTCAAAACCAACGGCGTGTTCACTGGAGCGATGGTGACTGGGATTTACAGGGAGGATACAGGAGGAGGAATGAGGAGGAGGAGGAGGAGGAGGAAGATGAGGAAGAGGAGAAGGAATGAGGAGCAGGAGGACAAGGAATGAGGAGGAGTAGGAGGAGAAAGAGGTATGAAGAGGAGAGTAAGGAATGATGAGGAGGAGGAAGAGAAGGAATGGGGAGGAGGAGGAGGAGGAATGAGGGGGGAGGAATGAGGGGGGAGGAATGAAGAAGAGGAGGAATGAGGAGGAGAAATGAGAAGGAGGAGGACAACAAGGAATGAGGAGGAGAAATTAGGAAAAAGAGGACAAGGAATGTAGAGGTTTGCAGGGTCCTATGTTTCACATGGTTCACAGAGCAATGAGAAGGAGGAGGTAGAATAAAGAGGAGACGGAATGAGGAGGAGAAGGAATGAGGAGGAGGAAAAGGAATGAGGAGGAATGAGGAGAAGGAGGATGAGGGAGGAGGAGGTGGAATGAGGAGGAGGAAGAATGAGGAGAAAAAGTAATGAGGAGGAGGAATAAGGAGGAGGAGGAATGAAGAGGAAAATGAATGAGGAGGAGGAGGACAAGGGAGGAGGAGGAGGTGGAATGAGGAGGAGGAGGAGGAATGAGGAGAAAAAGGAATGAGAAGGAGGAATAAGGAGGAGGAGGAATGAAGAGGAAAATGAAAGAGGACGAGGAAGGAGGAGGAGGTGGAATGAGGAGGAGGAGGAATGAAGAGAAAAAGGAATGAGAAGGAGGAATAAGGAGGAGGAGGAATGAAGAGGAAAATGAAAGAGGACGAGGAAGGAGGAGGAGGTGGAATGAGGAGGAGGAGGAATGAAGAGAAAAAGGAATGAGGAGGAGGAATAAGGAGGAGGAGGAATGAAGAGAAAAAGGAATGAGAAGGAGGAATAAGGAGGAGGAGGAATGAAGAGAAAAAGGAATGAGAAGGAGGAATAAGGAGGAGGAGGAATGAAGAGAAAAAGGAATGAGAAGGAGGAATAAGGAGGAGGAGGAATGAAGAGGAAAATGAAAGAGGACGAGGAAGGAGGAGGAGGTGGAATGAGGAGGAGGAGGAATGAAGAGAAAAAGGAATGAGAAGGAGGAATAAGGAGGAGGTAATTTATTGCTAGCGCGATTTGTTAACAGATGTGATATAAATGTTCCGCCGCTGCTTAATGGGAACGTTCTCCACCGGGGGTGATTCCCTACGTTTACCCCCCCGGATTAGATGTGTGTGTGTGTGTGTGTATGAGTGTGTGTATATATGAGTGTGTGTGTATATATGAGTGTGTGTGTATATGAGTGTGTGTATATATATGAGTGTGTGTGTATGTGTGTGCATATATATATATATGAGTGTGTGTGTGTGTGTGTATATGAGTGTGTGTGGGTATATGAGTGTGTGTGTATATGAGTGTGTGTGTGTGTATGTGTGTGTGTGTGTGTGTGTGTACAGTATGAGTGTGTATATATGAGTGTGTGTGTATATGAGTGTGTGTGTATATGAGTGTGTGTGTGTGTGTGTGTATATGTGTGTGTGTGTGTGTGTGTATATGAGTGTGTGTATATATATGAGTGTGTTTGTATATGAGTGTGTGTATATATGAGTGTGTGTATATATGAGTGTGTGTGTATATGAGTGTGTGTGTGTGTATATGTGTGTGTATATATGAGTGTGTGTGTATATGAGTGTGTGTGTGTGTATATGTGTGTGTATATATGAGTGTGTGTGTATATGAGTGTGTGTATATATATATGAGTGTGTTTGTATATGAGTGTGTGTGTATATATATGAGTGTGTGTGTATATGAGTGTGTGTGTATATGAGTGTGTGTGTGTGTGTGTATATGTGTGTGTGTGTGTGTGTGTATGAGTGTGTGTGTGTATATATATGAGTGTGTTTGTATATGAGTGTGTGTGTATATATGAGTGTGTGTGTGTGTGTATATGAGTGTATGTGTATATGAGTGTGTATATATATATGAGTGTGTGTGTATATGAGTGTGTGTATATGAGTGTGTGTGTGTATATGAGTGTGTGTGTGTATATGAGTGTATGTGTATATGAGTGTGTATATATATATGAGTGTGTGTGTACAGTGTATCACAAAAGTGAGTACACCCCTCACATTTCTGCAAATATTTCATTATATCTTTTCATGGGACAACACTATAGACATGAAACTTGGATATAACTTAGAGTAGTCAGTGTACAACTTGTATAGCAGTGTAGATTTACTGTCTTCTGAAAATAACTCAACACACAGCCATTAATGTCTAAATAGCTGCAACATAAGTGAGTACACCCCACAGTGAACATGTCCAAATTGTGCCCAAAGTGTCAATATTTTGTGTGACCACCATTATTATCCAGCACTGCCTTAACCCTCCTGGGCATGGAATTCACCAGAGCTGCACAGGTTACTACTGGAATCCTCTTCCACTCCTCCATGATGACATCACGGAGCTGGTGGATGTTAGACACCTTAAACTCCTCCACCTTCCACTTGAGGATGCGCCACAGGTGCTCAATTGGGTTTAGTCCATCACCTTTACCTTCAGCTTCCTCAGCAAGGCAGTTGTCATCTTGGAGGTTGTGTTTGGGGTCGTTATCCTGTTGGAAAACTGCCATGAGGCCCAGTTTTCGAAGGGAGGGGATCATGCTCTGTTTCAGAATGTCACAGTGCATGCTGGAATTCATGTTTCCCTCAATGAACTGCAGCTCCCCAGTGCCAGCAACACTCATGCAGCCCAAGACCATGATGCTACCACCACCATGCTTGACTGTAGGCAAGATACAGTTGTCTTGGTACTTCTCACCAGGGCGCCGCCACACATGCTGGATACCATCTGAGCCAAACAAGTTTATCTTGGTCTCGTCAGACCACAGGGCATTCCAGTAATCCATGTTCTTGGTCTGCTTGTCTTCAGCAAACTGTTTGCTGGCTTTCTTGTGCGTCAGCTTCCTTCTGGGATGACGACCATGCAGACCGAGTTGATGCAGTGTGCGGCGTATGGTCTGAGCACTGACAGGCTGACCTCCCACGTCTTCAACCTCTGCAGCAATGCTGGCAGCACTCATGTGTCTATTTTTTAAAGCCAACCTCTAAATATGACGCCGAACACGTGGACTCAACTTCTTTGGTCGACCCTGGCGAAGCCTGTTCCGAGTGGAACCTGTCCTGGAAAACCGCTGTATGACCTTGGCCACCATGCTGTAGCTCAGTTTCAGGGTGTTAGCAATCTTCTTATAGCCCAGGCCATCTTTGTGGAGAGCAACAATTCTATTTCTCACATCCTCAGAGAGTTCTTTGCCATGAGGTGCCATGTTGAATATCCAGTGGCCAGTATGAGAGAATTGTACCCAAAACACCAAATTTAACAGCCCTGCTCCCCATTTACACCTGGGACCTTGACTCATGACACCAGGGAGGGACAACGACACATTTGGGCACAATTTGGACATGTTCACTGTGGGGTGTACTCACTTATGTTGCCAGCTATTTAGACATTAATGGCTGTGTGTTGAGTTATTTTCAGAAGACAGTAAATCTACACTGCTATACAAGCTGTACACTGACTACTCTAAGTTATATCCAAGTTTCATGTCTATAGTGTTGTCCCATGAAAATATATAATGAAATATTTGCAGAAATGTGAGGGGTGTACTCACTTTTGTGATACACTGTATATATGAGTGTGTGTGTATATGAGTGTGTGTGTATATATATGAGTGTGTGTGTATATGAGTGTGTATATGAGTGTGTGTGTATATAGTGAAGGAAATAAGTAGTGTGATAGTATGTGTGTGTGTATATATGTGTGTGTGAGTGTGTGTGTGTATATGAGTGTGTGTGTATATAGTGAAGGAAATAAGTAGTGTGATAGAATGTGTGTGTGTGTATATATGTGTGTGTGAGTGTGTGTGTGTATATGAGTGTGTGTATATATATGAGTGTGTTTGTATATGTGTGTGTGTATATATGAGTGTGTGTATATGAGTGTGTGTGTATATGAGTGTGTGTGTATATGAGTGTGTGTGTGTGTATATGTGTGTGTGTGTATATATGAGTGTGTGTGTATACAGTGAAGGAAATAAGTATTTGATCCCCTGCTGATTTTGTAAGTTTACCCCCTTACAAAGACTTGAACAGTCTATAATTTTTATGGAAGGTTTATTTTAACAGAGAGAGACAGAATATCAACAAAAAATCCAGAAAAAAAACATTAAATAAAAGTTATAAATTAATTTGTATTTAATTAAGGGAAATAAGTATTTGATCCCCTACCAACCAGCAAGAATTCTGACCCCCACAGACCGGTTATGTGCCCATGAGGCCCACAAATTAGTCCTGTCCCTGTATAAAAGACTCCTGTCACAGAATCAGTTTCTTCCGTTCAAATCTCTCCACCACCATGGGCAAGACCAAAGAGCTATCAAAGGACGTCAGGGACAAGATTGTAGACCTGCACAAGGCTGGAATGGGCTACAAGACCATCAGCAAGAAGCTTGGTGAGAAAGAGACCACTGTTGGTGCGATCATTCGAAAATGGAAGAACTACAAGATCACAGTCAATCACCCTCACTCTGGAGCTCCATGCAAGATCTCACCTGGTGGGGTAAGAATGATTCTGAGAAAGGTGAGGTCAGTCCAGAATTACACGGGAGGAGCTCGTCAATGATCTCAAGGGAGCTGGGAGCACAGTCACCAAGAAAACCATTAGTAACACACTTCGCCGTAATGGATTGAGATCCTGCAGTGCCCACAAAGTCCCTCTGCTCAAGAAGGCTGATGTACAGGCCCGTCTGAAGTTTGCCAATGAACACCTGAATGATTCAGAGAAAGCTTGGGAGAATGTGATATGGTCAGATGAGACCAAAATTGAGCTCTTTGGCATCAACTCCACTCGCCGTGTTTGGAGGCAGAGAAATGCCCGGTGGGGACGGTGTTCTTGGGGTCATATCCAGCATTTCTCTGCTCCCAGCTCCCTTGAGATCATTGACAAGCTCCTCCCGTGTAATTCTGGACTGACCTCACCTTTCTCAGAATCATTCTTACCCCACCAGGTGAGATCTTGCATTGAGCTCCAGAGTGAGGGTGATTGACTGTGATCTTGTAGTTCTTCCATTTTCGAATGATCGCACCAACAGTGGTCTCTTTCTCACCAAGCTTCTTGCTGATGGTCTTGTAGCCCATTCCAGCCTTGTGCAGGTCTACAATCTTGTCCCTGACGTCCTTTGATAGCTCTTTGGTCTTGCCCATGGTGGTGGAGAGATTTGAACAGAAGAAACTGATTCTGTGACAGGAGTCTTTTATACAGGGACAGGACTAATTTGTGGGCCTCATGGGCACATAACCGGTCTGTGGGGGTCAGAATTCTTGCTGGTTGGTAGGGGATCAAATACTTATTTCCCTTAATTAAATACAAATTAATTTATAACTTTTATTTAATGTTTTTTTTCTGGATTTTTTGTTGATATTCTGTCTCTCTCTGTTAAAATAAACCTTCCATAAAAATTATAGACTGTTCAAGTCTTTGTAAGGGGGTAAACTTACAAAATCAGCAGGGGATCAAATACTTATTTCCCCCACTGTATGTGTGTGTGTATATATGAGTGTGTGTGTATATATATATATGAGTGTGTGTGTGTATATGTGTGTGTGAGTGTGTGTATATATGAGTGTGTGTGTGTATATGTGTGTGTGAGTGTGTGTATATATGAGTGTGTGTGTATATGTGTGTGTGTATATATGAGTGTGTGTGTATATGTGTGTGTGTATATGAGTGTGTGTGTATATGTGTGTGTGTATATGAGTGTGTGTGTATATGAGTGTGTGTGTATATATGAGTGTGTGTGTATATGAGTGTGTGTATATGTGTGTGTGTGTATTTGAGTGTGTGTGTGTATATGTGTGTGTGTATATATGAGTGTGTGTGTGTATATATGAGTGTGTGTGTATATGAGTGTGTGTGTATATGAGTGTGTGTGTATATGTGTGTGTGTGTGTATATGAGTGTGTGTGTGTATATGTGTGTGTGTGTATATGAGTGTGTGTGTATATGTGTGTGTGTGTGTATGTACAGTATATGTGTGTGTGAGTGTGTGTGAGACAGCAGGTGATGTATGAGCGCTCTCATTCCTCTGAACACATGAGATAACACGGTGAGAAGAATTTCGGGAGGGGTGTAATGAGAAACTCTGTGTGAGGAGGGGAAACCCTGCACCCCCCCCCCCCCCCCCCCCCCCACCGCCCGTCTCTCCTCACACTCGCCTCATCTCTCAGGTTCTGCCTCACCTGCTTCCTCTCACTCGTCTCTCCTCTGTCTGTTCTTATCAGTTCTGTCCAAGACGTGATCACTTCTTCTCATCACTCCTCTCAGCACTGGACCTTCTTCTACTTCTTCTCATCATTCTTCTTCCTGTTCTTATCTTTTTTTATTCTTCTTGTTCCTCTTATTGTTATTTTCTTATTGTTCTTATTCTTGTTCTTCTTTTTCTTCCCATTATTCCTTTTCTTTTTGTTCTTGTTCTTATCTGTTCTGTTTTAAACACCATCGTTTCTTTTCATCACTCACTGGACCTTCTTATCATTATTATTATTCAACTTGTTCTACTTCTTTTTCTTCTTATTGTTTTTCTTCTTCTTTTCTTCTTTTTGTTCTTTTTTTCCCTTTTCCTGTTCTTATCAGTTCTGCTGTACACACCATCGTTTCTTCTCATCACTCCTCTCAGCGCTGGACCTTCTTCTACTTCTTCTTTTCTTCTTTTCTTCTTCTTGTTCTTGTTCCTCTTCACCTTATTATTATTTTCTTATTGTTCTTATTCTTGTTCTTCTTTTTCTACTGCTTTTTCTTCTCATCATTCTTTTTCTTCTTCTTTTTGTTTTTGTTCTTATCTGTTTTGTTTTACACAACATCCTTCCTCTTTAATGTGGTAGCAGAATCAACCCTTCTTCTATTACTTCTTTATTCTTCTTTTATTCTTCTTTTTCATCTTCTTTTTTTCTTCTTTTTTCCTTCTTTTTTCTTGTTCTTTTCTTCTTACTCTTGTACTTTTTGTTGTTCTGCTTCATCTACTTCTGTTTTCTTCTTTTCTTCTTCCTGTTCTTTTCTTCTTTTTCTTTTTCTTATTTTCCTCCTCTTCTTTTTTCTTCTTTTACTCTTATTGTTATTTTTCTAATTCTTCTTTTTCTTAATCTTGTTGTTGTTCTTGTTTTTCTTTTTTTCTTCTTACCATCTTTTTCTTTTTCCTCGTCTTCCTGTTCTTGTTCTTCCTCTGTTATCTGTTCTGTTTTACACACCATCGTTTCTTCTCATTCTTCCTACTTCTTCTTGTATTACTTCTTTATTCCTTTTTTATTCTTCTTGTTCTTCTTTTTCTTATTTTCTTTTTCTTTTTATTCTTGTACTTTTTGTTATTGTTTTTCTCCCTCTACATCTTTCTTTTTTACATCTTTCTTACATCTCATCTTTCTTTGTTCTTATTCTTCTTGTTTTTGTCCTGTTTTCTTTTCTTCTACTTCTTTCTTCTTACTCTACTTTTTTTCCTTCTTCTTGTTCTTCCTCTTCTGATCTGATCTGTCTTGCTGTACACACCATAGTTTCTTCTCACTGTTCCTCCTGGGTGTGGTAGCAGGATCAGACCTGTTTGTTTGTTTGTTTGCAGGTCAGGTCCTCAGTGCTGCTCCCTTATGAAAAGGCTTTTTTGTAATGCACAGGTTCCAGTGGAGTCCCAGAGCGTAGTACTACCACCACCGTGCTTCACAGTGGGAACCGGTCTAGCACACGCCTCCTACATATGGAGGACCAGGCGACTCCCTTTATATGGCACAAGGCAGTTAAACATAATCGCAAACTGAAGAGGTATAAAGCACACTGCTGTTGGACCACTGTGGCTTTGTTATCTAAAGCTATCTCGTACTTTTTAACACACACTTCACGCTCTCTCTACACACACATCTCCCATCATCCTACTCTCCCGGGAAGAGGGCGTGTCTAAATTCTTAGCTCCCTTAAAATCTACTACTGAGGCGCCTTTATTCTGAGTGAGGATCTGACTGAATAACGAGGGAGCGTCCGATGATCAGGTAGGTATTGGGGAGCGGGGCGGGTCACCAGGTTTTCACACAGACCCACTGTCCTCTCAAGTCCCTTAATCAGTAGGGCTTGAATTGAATCCCCTCCTCGCCCGGTTTTTATTTGTGTTACATTCTTCACGTCTCTCTCGGGCACCGATTCCATTTATCACGGTAAACCGAGGTGACAGAGCTCGCCGATTGCTCTTGTCTAGAAGAGCGTCTGGATTAACTGAAGGTCACCCCAGAGAAAACACACTCTGGAGTGTGTGTGTGTGTGTGTGTGTGTGTGTGTGTGTGAGTGTGTGTGTGTGTGTTGCTCTGAGGGGATGCAGATGCTGTTTCCAATATTACAGTCAGTGTGAGGAAAGCAGCAATAACCACACAGCACCAGAGGACATTAGGTCTAATATTATTTGTTTGTGAGTGTGTGTGTGTGTGTGTGTGTGCGTGTGTGTGTGTGTGACTGGCATTACGGTGGCATTTCACAACCTTTCATTCTATTCACGGCCTACCGATCACAGTTTATAGAGTCTATTAAGGAACACATGCTGGAAAATGTGTGTGTGTGTGTGTGTGTGTGTGTGTGTGTGTGTGTGTGTGTGCGCGTGTGTACGGGCGTTAAACCCTGTTAACTTCACACACTCCGTGGTTAATAATTATTGTTGATTTTCCGCCGGGTCAAAAATATACAGACAGCATGACAGAAGGGTCTCCAGGTTTCTGTGTGACGTCTCTGTGCCCATACGAACTGTTAGACTGAGCCACAAGCTGCAAAGCAGAACGCTGAAATGGTATAAAGCACACCACTACTGGACTACGGCTTTGCTATCTATTCTAGCAACACATGAACTTTTGTGTGTGTGTGTGTGTGTGTGTTTCTAATAGTGTGTGTGTGTGTGTGTGTGTGACTGAGTGAGTGAATATGTGTAGTGTGTATGAGTGTCTGTCGTGTGTGTATATGAGTGTGTGTAAATGAATGTGTGTGTATAGAGTGTGTGTGTAAATGAATGTGTGTATGAGCGTGTGTGTGTGTGCTGTGTATATATGTGTGTGTATGAGTGTGTGTGTGTGTGTGTGTGTGTGTGTGTAGGGTTGAGGACTCGTGCTGAGATTTATCAGCCTCTTAGACTTCAAGAGCACCGAAAAATCAATACCTCATTATCTCATAGAGCACACACACACTTATAGAAAACACACACACACACACACACACACACACACACATATATATATATATATATATATATATATATATATATATACACAACACACAACACACACACACATGCTCATATAAACTACACACACACACATATACACACACACTTGGCAGTGTGTCATTAACAGAGTACTGAATAACATCCTTCATTCATTCTCATGTTTTTAATCAATAATTTATCCTGGTCAGGGTCGCGGTGGGTCCGGTTGTCCCGGAATCACTGACCACAGTGCAGTAACACACTCCAGACAGGATGCTGATCCATCTCTCTGGTGTGACAAACATAATGCAACAGTTCTGTTGAGAGGGGCTGAGGTCAGGGCTCTGTGCAGGACACTGGAGGGGTACAGTCATGCTGGAACAGGACAGGACCTTCCCTAAACTGTTGCTGCATAGAAGTCAGATGCATGTCAGTTCCATTATATGATTGATTTATTACACCTGTTAGCGACTGTTGTGGATGAAACACGTGGTCTGGTGAAAGATCAGACTGTTCTGACCACTCGTATTCCCCTGCTGCTCATGGGTCCAGGTTTTCCTCTTTGCCCAGATGTGCTATTTTGGACTCTGGCGCCCACTACAGGTCTGTATTGGAACTCTGTGAGTTGCCTTTTCTGGACACCGGTCCAGCGAAGAGCATTAAAGACTCACCCGATTAAGCAGTCAATCCAACCTCTGCATGTTTTCAGAATGTGGGAAAGAACTCAGAGAGAACATGCAAAACTCCTCACAGGCAATGAACAGAGGCAGAGACCAAACCTGCAGAGCTCAAAGACTGGGAGTCCTAGAGATACCATGTGTCTGTGTTTGTGTATATATATATATATATATATATATATATATATATATATAAATATAAATATATATTATGTGTGTATATGTATGTGTATTATGTGTGTATACATATGTGTGTGTGTGTGTGTGTGTGTGTGTGTGTGTGTGTGTGTGTGTTTGTGCCCTTAGGTCAGAAAATCCCAAAAAGCATTACCTCTCTGCAGCTCCACTGAATAACAGAATGATTTTCTATAGGTAACAACACACACACACACACACACACACACACACACACACACACACACACTGTGCAGTTTAGTTAATATGGGTGTTAGTGTGCTGCAGAGGGAGCTGTGTGGAATTTCAATGAGCCGCGCTGAAGCGACGCCACCAAACCTGTTCGATCATCTATCACACCGCCCCGTCACCCTCCCAGATTCCACCACCACCGGATCCACGTCTAATAGATCCCTCACCCTCACACGCACCATCCGATCCACATCTAATAGATCCCTCACACGCACCACCGGATCCACATCTAATAGATCCCTCAGCCTCACACGCACCACCGGATCCACGTCTAATAGATCCCTCACCCTCACACGCACCATCCGATCCACATCTAATAGATCCCTCACCCTCACACGCACCACCAGATCCACATCTAATAGATCCCTCACCCTCACACACACCATCAGATCCACATCTAATAGATCCCTCAACCTCACACGCACCATCAGATCCACATCTAATAGATCCCTCACCCTCACACGCACCATCACATCCACATCTAATAGATCCCTCACCCTCACACACACCATCAGATCCACATCTAATAGATCCCTCACCCTCACACACACCATCAGATCCACATCTAATAGATCCCTCACCCTCACACACACCATCAGATCCACATCTAATAGATCCCTCACCCTCACACCCACCATCCGATCCACATCTAATAGATCCCTCACCCTCACACGCACCATCAGATCCACATCTAATAGATCCCTCACACACACGCACCATCAGATCCACATCTAATAGATCCCTCACTCTCACACGCACCATCCAATCCACATCTAATAGATCCCTCACCCTCACACGCACCATCCGATCCACATCTAATAGATCCCTCACCCTCACATGCACCATCATATCCACATCTAATAGATCCCTCACCCTCACACGCACCATCAGATCCACATCTAATAGATCCCTCACCCTCACACGCACCATCACATCCACATCTAATAGATCCCTCACCCTCACACCCACCATCAGATCACCATCTAATAGATCCCTCACCCTCACACACGCACCATCAGATCCACATCTAATAGATCCCTCACCCTCACACGCACCACCGGATCCACATCTAATAGATCCCTCAGCCTCACACGCACCACCGGATCCACGTCTAATAGATCCCTCACCCTCACACGCACCATCCGATCCACATCTAATAGATCCCTCACCCTCACACGCACCACCAGATCCACATCTAATAGATCCCTCACCCTCACACACACCATCAGATCCACATCTAATAGATCCCTCAACCTCACACGCACCATCAGATCCACATCTAATAGATCCCTCAACCTCACACGCACCATCAGATCCACATCTAATAGATCCCTCACCCTCACACGCACCATCAGATCCACATCTAATAGATCCCTCACCCTCACACACACCATCAGATCCACATCTAATAGATCCCTCACCCTCACACGCACCACCGGATCCACATCTAATAGATCCCTCAGCCTCACACGCACCACCGGATCCACGTCTAATAGATCCCTCACCCTCACACGCACCATCCGATCCACATCTAATAGATCCCTCACCCTCACACGCACCACCAGATCCACATCTAATAGATCCCTCACCCTCACACACACCATCAGATCCACATCTAATAGATCCCTCAACCTCACACGCACCATCAGATCCACATCTAATAGATCCCTCAACCTCACACGCACCATCAGATCCACATCTAATAGATCCCTCACCCTCACACGCACCATCAGATCCACATCTAATAGATCCCTCACCCTCACACACACCATCAGATCCACATCTAATAGATCCCTCACCCTCACACGCACCATCCAATCCACATCTAATAGATCCCTCACCCTCACACGCACCATCCGATCCACATCTAATAGATCCCTCACCCTCACACGCACCATCCAATCCACATCTAATAGATCCCTCACCCTCACACACACCATCAGATCCACATCTAATAGATCCCTCACTCTCACACGCACCATCCAATCCACATCTAATAGATCCCTCACCCTCACACGCACCATCCGATCCACATCTAATAGATCCCTCACCCTCACATGCACCATCAGATCCACATCTAATAGATCCCTCACCCTCACACGCACCATCAGATCCACATCTAATAGATCCCTCACCCTCACACGCACCATCACATCCACATCTAATAGATCCCTCAGCCTCACACGCACCATCAGATCCACATCTAATATATCCCTCACCCTCACCATCAGATCACCATCTAATAGATCCCTCACCCTCACACACGCACCATCAGATCCACATCTAATAGATCCCTCACCCTCACACGCACCATCAGATCCACATCTAATAGATCCCTCACCCTCACACACGCACCATCAGATCCACATCTAATAGATCCATCACCCTCACACACGCACCATCAGATCCACATCTAATAGATCCCTCACCCTCACACGCACCATCAGATCCACATCTAATAGATCCCTCACCCTCACACACGCACCATCAGATCCACATCTAATAGATCCCTCACCCTCACACGCACCATCAGATCCACATCTAATAGATCCCTCACCCTCACACACGCACCATCAGATCCACATCTAATAGATCCCTCACCCTCACACGCACCATCAGATCCACATCTAATAGATCCCTCACCCTCACACACACCATCAGATCCACATCTAATAGATCCCTCACCCTCACACACACCATCAGATCCACATCTAATAGATCCCTCACCCTCACACGCACCATCCAATCCACATCTAATAGATCCCTCACCCTCACACGCACCATCCGATCCACATCTAATAGATCCCTCACCCTCACACGCACCATCCAATCCACATCTAATAGATCCCTCACCCTCACACACACCATCAGATCCACATCTAATAGATCCCTCACTCTCACACGCACCATCCAATCCACATCTAATAGATCCCTCACCCTCACACGCACCATCAGATCCACATCTAATAGATCCCTCACCCTCACATGCACCATCAGATCCACATCTAATAGATCCCTCACCCTCACACGCACCATCAGATCCACATCTAATAGATCCCTCACCCTCACACGCACCATCACATCCACATCTAATAGATCCCTCAC